>NC_061115.1:81610713-81762884 GCF_002878395.1 Capsicum annuum | reverse complement strand
ATGCCCCTCCTCTTCACGTGTCCGAACCATCTCAATCGGGCTTCCCGCATCTTGCATTCCACTGAAGTCACACCAACCTTCTCCCGGATAGTCTCATTCCGAACTCTATCCCCTCTAGTCAGCCCACACATCCAGTGCAACATCCGTATTTCTGCCACCTTCAAATAGAAAATAGTGATTAATAAAAAAGAGTCGGGGGTTTAGGGATCAAGAATCTGAAGAATCAGAGCAAGGCTTTGAGGATGAAGTGGCTTTGGGAGTACTCAAATGATAATAATAATAATTTATGGGGCATAGTCATTAAAGCAAAATATGAAAAGGCTGATAGTTGGATAACAAAGTACCACTCCTTATTGTGTTAGCTTATGGAAGTCCATTAAATTATTATTATAGAATGAATTCAAATTTTACATCAAGATCAAAGTGGTAGATGCTGCTAAAACTAGACTTTAGAAGGATGACTGGCATGAAGCATGAAATCTGGAGACACTCTTCCCTGATATTAATAGTTTGGTTCTTCAACAGCAAAGTACTATAACTGAATTATGGACTCCTCAAGGGTGGGATTTTGTATTCAGAAGGCACCAAATGATTGGGAAACTCCAAGAATAACAAAATTTTTTAGTAACAATGAACATTTTAGTGGTTTGGGGATAGGTCAGGACAGATTGCAATGGCTGGGCAATAGTAAAGAGATATTTAAAGTAAATGCAGCATACAAGAGACTGAACCACTCAAATCTACAGGTACCCAATTGGCGTTGGAAACACATATGGAAAGCGAAGATCCCACACAAAGTGGCATGTTTTACATAGTTACTGGCTAAAGAAGTTACGTTGACACATGATAATTTGATGAAGAGGGGGATCCCACTATGTTCTAAATATTTTTCTATGGGGAAACTGCAGAAACAGTCAATCACTTATTCATCCAATGCAAAGTCACTGGCCAACTGTGGAGTTTATTCCTAAGGCTTAAAAGCATCTCTTGGTCCATTCCTGGTAGAATGGTAGAATTTCAGAGGCTCTATTGATGTGTCGTGGAAACAAGGCACTTTCAATGCTTAAAACCATAAGTTTATGCAGATACTTAGGTTATTTTAGTATCTGTGACACACTTTTGTGTTTATTTCAGGTAAAACAGGTCTACAATAGTGTTGAAATGAAAATAAAAGAAAAACACTTGAAAAGATCAAGTTTGATCAAGATATGAGTCACTGCATGAGTCGTAAACATAGTATACGACTCGTATGATGACTCGTGAGCACAACAGAACCAAAGACCCAAGCAAAAAACTAAGTAAAATAAATATATGACTCAGCTATACGAGTTGTATATTGAGGATACAGGTCGTGAACAACAGTCGTGAGCATAATAGTGTCCAAAGCTACAATCAGGAGTTAAAAGTCCCAGAAAGATACAAGTCAGAAGTCTGAGTATGACTCGTATAGTCAAATCATAAGCAAACCAGTGTCCAATCTTGGAAGGAAGAAGGTTCCAGGTGGATACGAGTGCAAGACACGAGATGTATACTAACGTACAAATCATAAGAAAGAGTTGTATATAGACCAGAAAGTTGAAGCCTGGGAGATCAAACACTAAAATAGATATAAGAAGGAATGGTACGACTCGTATGATACTGGTACGAGTTGAAAACCGAGTCATACCAAGTGTTGACATAACTTTACCTTTCCCATTTTTATTAGGATTTTTATGTTATTTTGAGATACTATAAATACCCTAGGGTTTACCTTTTATTAGGTTACGTACTTTGACATTATTTTTACTACTTTTCACATACTTTGCAATTATTCTTAAGATTTTGGGTTTTTATTCAATTCAAGACTTTGGAGTTTATTCATCTTATTCTTGTTCAATTTATTACATGTTTTCTTTATTGATAATCATGGATTCTTGCATAAACATGAGTGGCTAGTCTCCTTAACTAGGGTTGTGGGAACCCTTATGAATTAGCTACGTAGAGGAAGTGTGATATTCATCTATTCTATGGTTTATGCATGTATCTTAATCTTCTTCACAATAATTAATCTCGGAACTGCTGCAGAAGTTTAAGATAGCCTGTATTCACATTTATCTTCACAAGGGAGTTTGTGATTAGAAAAAGAAGATTAAGATAGTAATTTAAGATTTACTTCCACCTTATACTTTGCACCATTTTATCTAATCATTAGATCTCAAAAGGTGACAGTGAGCTGAGGTCGTAGTAAGGAGCAATAAAGCGATGAAAGGGTGAAATTTATCTTTACGTCCATAAGACGGCTGATAATACATATCTTGCATACTTTACATACAGAACTATAGAATAGTTAAGTTGATCATGAGAAATTTACAAAGTTAAGAGGCCAGGAGGAATATAATCTTGGTGTTTGACTTCTATTGTTTACAACTCAAAAACACTCGAGATTTGGTTACTACTTGCGATTGATATAAAATCCCCTCTTTTACTTTCCTACACTGCTCGTGAATTACATCAAACCAAGTAACTTTTCTCATCTTCCCTGTGGGTTCGACCCTAACTAGTGAGGTTACTATATTTGGCATCAACCACAGCATACTTTTAGGAGGTATCTTTTGGGAAGAAGCAGATTACAAGCAAATAATAGAAGCAACTTGAGAATCATTCTAGCTGCTATTTGGTGGACTATATGGAAAAAAGACGAATCTAAGTGTTTTTGCGAATATGGAGAGTAATATGCACCAAATCAAACTAAATTATATCTTGACTTTGAGTTTTTGGTGTAATCAAACATACTCTAACGATGTTGTCTCTATCATTGACGTCTTAGACACATTGTAGGGATGGGACAACATCTTTAGAGTTCCTTATGTAAATATGGTTTTCAGTACAACCCAGGTACTGATTTTTAGAAATAGAAAGAGTCACCAATTTTAAAAAAAATACTTGGCTAGACCAACTGTTGGAATAAAAAACCAAATAGTGCAATCTTTACATGTTTACAAGATCATTCTTCCTTCTATTTTCTAGGAGTTTTGGAGATCCATAAGTAGTGGTAAATATGATGTGGAAACAACTTTGGTAGACCAAGTCCCTAATTATTTCAAAAGATCTCCCAAATGATTTCTAGAAGGATTAAAAGTTTGGCTATTAACAATAGCTGGGAAGATATCTGCAAATTATTTGAACTTTTCTTGATTGATAAAACCTTCACCTAGGTCACATATATGAGGCCACCACTGTTATTTGTCAATATTAATAGTGATGGATATTGCAAAAGTAGAAATTGTGGAGATGTTACTTGTTAGAGACAACTTGGTAAGAATTATTATGGAATGTGCATTGCCCCTCGGGGGAGGAACAAATAATTCACTTAAAATAAGACTTTGTATTTAGTCTGGAAATAGTGCATTGACAGGGGCCATGGACTAATCATAGGAAAAACTGACTCCCTTCTCCTTCATAACTTCATCTTGGGAAGTCAATACCCTGGAGGACTCCTGGAGTTTTTTATAAAATCCAACAGATGGAAGAGAATCATGGCCTATTTATTAAATATTGCTTCAGGGAGGCTAATCAAGTATCTGATAAAATGGCATCCCTAAGTCATCAACTAGAGGTTGCTTACATATTACACACTTCTCGACCTTTCCAAAGAAAATTAGACGCCTCCTCTATAGTGATATATGGCAGATGCTTATTTTTAGATTCAAGAGGTGAAATCATTGAAAAAAAAAATCAAGAGGAGAAGTCTAAGCTCCATTATCTCTGATCCACCTTGAATCTCCCAGTTTCAGTACCACCTTTGAAGTTGTGCTTATTATTTTTCTCTTAGTACAGTACTGTAGGAACTTTTAGGTTAATAATTTCAGCAGTTGTGGTCTTAGATTAAGCCTTTGAATTTTTTGTATGATCGTGATTCATCACAGTACTTTAATAGAGAATTTTGGGTTTAGGCCTAGAGTTCTTAGAGAAAAAAGTTATAAATGGGTGTCATTAAATTTGTACTTTTATTGATATTATTATTTAATCATGAAGGATCGGGTACCATGTCGATACGGTATATGGACTTAGATTGTTCCTTATAGGTCATGACTAGTTGGGAAAAAATAAGTCCCTTAGCATGTGTGTAAAGATTTGTGTTGAATGCGATCTAATGGTATTCTAATTATGAGGTTTAGAAGAACATAGGTTTACTTATGGTTTTGTTGCTGATTCTTTGGATGTTTACAGTATGGTTGATACTCCTGATGATTACGTGGATTGCTTGTATGTATTGTTTGGCCCATTATTGATGTTTTGCTGATTCATTGAACACTTGTTATGTGACGATGCCTGTCTAGTTGTTATTTGATTTATGTTGTGTACATGCTATTAAATTGAGTTGGCCTATGATACCTACCGGTATGTAGTGGTTTGTACTGATACTACCCTGCATTCTTCTTTTATTTAGTCAAGAAAGTGTTCCAGAGGCTTAGACACGACCTCACCTCTAGCGTTTGATAGCATATCTCAATCCGAGGGTGAGCACTCCGTCTCTAGGCTACCATGGATCATTCTATTAGTTCTTTTTCATCTTTAGGGCAATGAAACATTCTTTATTTTGAATATCACTTTTAGACATGATTTTTTTAGAAGCTCTTATACGCTGAATTTTGGGTTTTGGGAGTTTCAATAAGTAGTTTGTTTGATTTTGACATTAATAATGACCAGCTTCGAATATTGTTATTAAGTGGGTTTTATGTTAATATCATTTTAATATTGACTAAGTTATTGGATAGTGATTCGGTTTAGATGATTCTCCCACGAAAAGATTAGTATGGGTGTCACTCATGGCCATTTAAGTTGTGACAGTTGAATTAAATAGTGATGAATAATTTAAGGACTCAATTAAAGACAAGTTATTTTTTTCATAAATAAATTCTTGGACTTTATCAAATAAAAACTACAAATTAAACTAGAATATAAGGACAGAGAAGTAAATTCTTGTCAAGGCAAAGAACTAGACTATAAACCAAGAGCGCGAAGATTAAAATGCATATATGTGTGTGTAATTATTATTCTTTAATAGGTATTTATATAGTCGATTTGATTCTGTTTTTGGTTATTTTTTCTTAAAACCAAAATCTATTTTGTTGGTTTCCAAAAGTAAACTAAGTCAAATTTTGTTAGTTTGATTTGATTTTTTTCCATTTAAAAAAAAAAAATCAAACAAAAAAAAAATCTCTTTTTTCTTGGTGTGATTCGGTTTCCCAAAACACCCCAAGTTGGAGGATGGGATGGGTTGATTTTTAAGTTCAACAGAGCACATCTAGTGATATAGGGTATGTTTGATCTCTACCCCCCTTGTGTGAAAAAAAATTGATTTTCATCTCCTCTACTAGAGCTCTGTGATGTCTTTGGGCAGTCTGGATCTTGTAGAATTCTACTCAAACATCAATTTTAAACTAATTTATCTGATTCCAGTATTCAACCTACAAAACAAAAACACCAATTTCACGTAACATATATCTTGCTAGGAGACCTTAAATCCGATCATGAATTTTTGATAAGCAAAATCCACTCATTATAAATATTTGAAAAGGGAACCTTTGAAGCAGATGCATGACTGTTCATGCTTAGTACTTATCTAACTTGATAGCTGCTTTCAAGCATTATGCCTTTCTTGAAAAATAAAGCAGTTTATTGTATATTCTAGAAAATGTTGTGTTATTTAAATGAATTGATAGTTTGCCTCTCTTTTGATCTACATACATGAGAACTGAATGAATCTATTTCTGTTTTTGTTTTTTTAAGCTCTTCAAATCAATATTTAGCTTTACATTTATGTTGATATAATAATCATCTTCCCCTATACACAAACTCCTACATACAAGGTAGCATTACCAAAATTGTTATATGAAGTGAAATATTGGTAGATAAACAATCTCATTGACACTACTCAATGGAGATCATTTGAGTATTATGGTTTGTTAGAGAGGATAATTACTTGTCATTTAGTAAATTGAACCGGACAAGACCGAAATCATGAGTTCTATAAATACCAGTAACCTATTATTGGATGGAGATGATAAGTATTATTGGATTCTCTTCGCTGCTCTACTAAAACATACATGATTAGTACATTTATCATGTCATTACGTGTGATATGCTGCAATTGTTTTATTAACTTCATATTGATGTGTGTTGTGCCGTGTACAATTGTGAACTCTCCACTTTCCACCCTTGTTCCACAACAAATAAGGAATTTGTAAAGTCTAAAATAGGATTTACACTTTTAGAAATGTTTTCTCCCCTTGAATCTACACTTGTAGTTCCTCTTTGCAATAGTGGATGAAATTTTATCAGTAATCAGTGTCAGAATCTTAGATATTCCATGAATCTTGTCTTTCAATAAATATCTTATGTTGAAGTTGTATCAATATAACATCTTTGTATTGTGGCCTTCTTAAGCCTTACAATTTTTTCTTTTCTTGATACTTTTAATCTATCATAAAAAGGGATTGATATTAATCCTTCATTGAATTTGGATCAATATAGTGATCTCGTATTGTTGGATATGGATCAATATCTGATTTGACTTCAGATTCTTGTTGCAAGAAAGAACCACCATTACAACTGAACTGAGATTTATACGGTGGCGTATACATTTCTTATTATATTATTCCTAATTTTTACTCTAGAAAAACAACCGTAACCACATGTTGGTTTTCAAGGTTTTGATTCTTTTGATCTGAGAAACTCACTCTGCTTTCATAATGGCTCAGGATAATTCTCTTCCCCTCCAAGATTCTACTCCTAATGTGAATATTTCATAGAATTTGGTTGGACCTATTGGCGTTGCTAATCCTGTGAAAAACTTGATCGCTGAACGCGATCAAGAACTCAGAGATCGGGCTGTTGTTATTGCCCGCCGCTCCTAGTTAAAGCTAGAAATTGTTTAGCTTCTCCTGTCCATGGTCTTTCTGACCCGAACACCGAAAGGGCTATCTTTACTCTGGCTTCCAATTTCCCTCCCCAATAGATTACCTACCCCAAGAAATCAACGTCCATCCTTTTCTTTATCTCGTTCTTCTACTACCTCAACCATATGATGCAACAACAATAACATACCCAGTGTATTCCCACGAAGTGGTGTTTAGGAAGGGTAAAGTGTACGAAGTCCATACTACTACCTCACATGAGTAGAGAGGCTATTTTAGATATAAAATTGGCTTATAATATGAAACATATGATGGTGTTTTCCAATACACCCCATCTATGAGATGGAATATATAATGGCATCCACTTGGACACTGTCATATGTTCCATCTCATGAGCGGGGGTCTATCAAAAATAACCTTTCTACTTCATCTGAGGAAGTAGCATATGACGGTGTCCACTAGATGTTGGACAGACAATTGCATGGGCTAGGTCCCCCTTACCCTCAAATCTATATCTTTGTTTTTCTCTACATTCAAATGATTAGAGTTATGGATTCTGCAGGAATTTTCCACACTAGCTCTATACTCTTAATCCACTTGAGAGACCTTTAAACATTATTTCCCTTTACTAATCTCTAGATTCCAAGACCTCTGTTCTACACATTCAAGATCTTGTCTTGTTTTTTACCCAGTTACACTGATAAGTTTGACAATGTTTCTCCCTCTCTACCCGTCACTCTCGAGTGGTCCTAGTTTTACAAGTTCTCATTTGGCAATACATTTGCTTTGCATATTTCCAACATCAACATCTTTATCTCCCATTTCCATTCCATCTGCAGTGTCGTTACCAGGCCAGTTGTCACTGAACATTTGTTTCACAATGTTGTGGATGGCCTAAGATTCATGGCTACACATTTTAGCCAAGATTAGGTGCATGACAAAAATGAATTGATCAATGCCGCTTCTCCTGGAGCTTCATTAACATATGCTGATGGTCTTCACCTTTGGAAAATGCTGCCACCAACCTCTACTTTTATGATCTTCCACCTCCCCTAGATATCAGCATCGATCATGTTAAAAATGACTGAATCTTCGCCTTAAGAATAAACAAAAATTCATCTTGGTTAGATCCACTAGTTGTTATGATGGCAAAGTATTGTCAATTTTGGAAAATTCCCTATTCCCTTGCTGAATGCCTATCGAACTGATTCACTACCGGCTCAGTCTGCTACGTAGTACCCAATGGAATCAATTTTTTCCATGGTACTGTCTATACTAATAAAGCCGGTAGTCGCAACAACTATCAACATGGAAATGCCAACCAAGTTGGGTACTACACCATACACTCTAATCATTACCTCACATTTAAGGCCTCCACCACCATCGTTGATAGATGCTTATATCTATGTTGCTCTAACTTATCACTTGATAGCTAAAACAAAGCTATAACCGAAATTCAAGACTAAAGAAGCAAAAATCAGCAACTAAAGAAAGACGAGATGAACTAGAAACAAGAAGAAAATTGCATTAAATGAAAGATAGTAATGAAACATACACCAACTCTAATGATTAGCACCTAAGTGAATATTAAACACTTAAACACACCTCACCATTTATGGATAACACTTCATTCTTAGGTGGACACAAAGGGATCAACTCCTCAAGCACCTAACCTTTCTTACCAAAATGTCAACAAGAGTGATTCCACACTCAATGATGACCCTAGTTTCAATGTCTTTTCCAATACCTACACTACAATGGCTTTTCCAAGCCCTACAATAAGGAAATAAAATACAATTTGAGTTTCACTCAATCAATTCTTCAAAACTAAGGAAAATAGAAGCCTGATTGTCTATTTATACGTATTACAAACCAAGACTAAAATACCCTTAATGAAGGGTGCTCCTTTGGAGTGTAAAAGAGGAGTCTTAAAAGACCATAATACCCCTAAGTTGAGGTTCCTTTGGAGTGTATCCAAGGCTGTCTTGGAGTATATTCATGGTCCCTCTTCACATATTAGCAAGTACACTCCCTTAGATGAATGCCACATACTCTCACGGGCGTCCATCTTCATAAATGGCGCCTTGTGTGTTTGGACTTAATGTATGGCGCCTCTTTCATGCTCGCAAAACTGAGTATGGTTCATTCCTCAAGGCTTATGGTCCTCGGGTTAGCATCAAGGCAAGCATCCAAGCAATCCACCACACACGAAATTGCTTTATGTCTTGCTCAAAATAGGCCTTCCTTGCATATTCTTGTGCCCTCGGGGTGACCAAATCTTGAACCTTTAGGTGTTGGCCTCCAAAGAAGTCATCAAAAGCTAAGGCGGCCATTTGATTTGTATCATCCTCCCCTGCTTGAAAAGGATTCGACCTCGAATCCAAATCTTGCAAAACCAAAGAGAGGACAAACAAATACAAAATCCTCATGGCATGAGGGTTAGGGTTAGCACAACAAATCATCTCAACATGCCAAGGTTGCACATATTTTTAATATAACGAAGGATCCTTTGAATTACTTATTAAAATTTTAATAAAATATGAACAAAGGATTTGGTTCATGAATTCACCAAAAGTGATAATTTGCTTGTTATGTAGACCAAGCAACAAGTTGGGTGCACCAACATCATCAATTCTATATTTGGCATCGGGTTAAAACGAGAAGAGTGGCCATAGACACGGGTCTAGACAACACTCTCCTTTTCTGTAGGCTTCACCCAAACTACATGACATACTCTCTACAATAGCATACATATCATCAAAAGCAAGTAGATAGTAGAGAAAGGTATCACTCAAGTCAACTTCTACTAAGGTGTCTTCATGTATGTACTCACCATTCGTTTCAACATTATCGCCATAAGTACTCTCAACAATAAGGTCACACATAGTAGAAGAAGAAGTAATTTCTAAGCAATGGACACTTTCTCCTTTTATGGAAGATCCCCCAAGTAGACGCATACCATCATAAACATTAAAGGGATTATTGCTTAAGTCTTCATAAGAAGCAAGCAATTCATCCTCAATAGTCATCAAACATGGGAGGGATGTCATACAAAGGATCACAACCACAATCCATTTTCAAGGAACAATCACTTATTGGGTTTCTTATGAATTCAAGCAAGTTAAAATTATCATTATCCAATTGATCAATCCTTTCCAAGAACACACATTCCTTTCCCTTAAGAGTACTCTCATCTTCCAAGAAGATATTTCTATCTTTAGGAGAAATGTTGTCACTCCATAGTGGGTTAGCATATAGGTTATAGCTTTCAAGACAAACTACACCTTCAACTTCATTCTCACCACTAGGTCATTAGGAGTGACTATATCATCTTCAAACAAGATATTATACCTAAAGAGAGTAGGATCTATTTCCCGGGCAGATTCAAAATAAACACGTTCATCACTCTCTAAAAGAACAATATCAAGTTTCAAAGAGATTTCAAGTATTATCCCAAGAATAGCTCTCGGGTTCACTCCCATTTTGCTGACCAAGATCTTTGAGTATTTCACTCACTTGAGTTCTATCAAGCACATCACATACATAATCAAGTGGTGGGAAATTCTTACAAATAAGTTGATCAACACCTATTACACAAGACGATGTACTTCCGTGCAACATATAGGCTTCAATACTAGGTGGACATAAATTGATCTTACAAGAAGAGTCAATTTGGTCATCAATAGGATCAACTAGTGGATCCACACTCAAAACATATATATCATCATCAATAGGAAAAGAAACAATGGACTCAAAAATAAATAAGCTACCACTCACACTCAATGGGCTACTAGCCACACAATCATCGTTCATATGCTCAAAAGTGTAAGAGTTAGCTATTTTACCTTGTCGTTCATGAGTATGTTCGTCTTTAACTCAGTGTGAAAGTCCATCACAAGCTTGGGCAGCAACTTCCTTTGGGAAGCTTTATTCGCAAGTTGTTTAGACAATTGGATTTTGAAGGAAGAGTTTGGGTAATAATTGGCGTATAATTTTAATGTGCCATTTCATATCTTCAAGATGGTGATTGATGCGATCACACGTGGCATTGAAATTATTGGCAGCCATGGTACCTAAAAGAAAGAAACAAACTTATAAAATGAACAAACAAGTTAGTTCAAATATCCTCACCAACTCTCTCACTCTCGGATTCTTACCTCACACTTGGTCTCACAAGTGTTGAAACTTTGGCATGTACTTGGAAAGTGAGTGAGGGGTGATTCTACTTCGGCCCAGAATGGATTTTCATTTGATATGACTCAAATAAAATTGCTAACGGACTTGAACCAACAAGTTACAATGAATTACAAATGATAAAAGCACAAAAGAAACGTAAACACGAAAAAAGAACTCTAGACTAATTATCAACCTAGTAGGAAGTTACTAGTTTGTTAATTAGTGGTAGAATCAACTCAAAACCAACTAGAAACAACAAATAGAAACTTAGGAATCTAGTTAAGAACTCAATTTGTCGTTTATATAAGTGATAACGTGACAGCTTGTAATTGGGCTTCACTTTTCAAAATTTCAACTTCCAAATTTTTGTTTTCGGCCAAACACTCCTTAAGGGAAGAAGAATTTCAGTTTTAGAGGGAAAACTGAAGGTTTGAAGCCTTTTTTGGAGCTTCAAATGAATTCAAAATGGTTTGGTCCCCTCAAGTGGACTTTAAATTGTACTTGCTTGTCCCCTTGTCCCCTCTTCCTTTTTGGAAGACTTAGAATATGTTAGGGAATATTCTTGTACAAACACTTAGTACACTCTCTTTCTTCTCCCTTTTTGGATCAAACAAGCTATTTGAATATTCTTCTTCAATAAGATTTGAAGATGATGGATGAACAATATGAATATTCAAGAGTTGACCATGGTTTGACCACTAGGCAAATGAACCCCAAGTTTAGATTTTCTTTTAGATCTAGGTTCCTTTTGCCAAGACAAGCATCAACAACAATAAATCAGCCATAAAAATGCCACACACAAGGTATTCACCATGATATCCCACCTCAAAAGCTTTAAACAAGTCACAACAGTGGTGGATCTAGCTAAAAAACAATCAAATCTTGTTCCAAACGTAGATCTAGACTCCCTAAGTGCTAGGGAACAAGAATCTAGCACTTGAAACCAACAAAACAACACAAAAACATGTAGATCTAAGATTTAAAATGCTATCCAAGTACAAAAACGTGAAACACCTATTTTTTTTCTTGACTCTAGACTCTTTTTTTGTGGAGATTTTCTTAGATCCAAGACTTAAAGTTGTGAGAACAACTCTTATACACGACTCTTGATACCAAATGATAGATAAAACAAAGTTATAACCGAAATTCAAGACTAAAGAAGCAAAAATCAGCAACTAAAGAAAGAGGAGATGAAGTAGAAACAAGAAGAAAATTGCATTAAATGAAAGATAGTAATGAAACTTACACCAACTCAAATGATGAGCACCTAAGTGAATATTAAACACTTAAACACATCTCTGTATTGATGGATAACACTTCATTCTTAGGTGGACACAAAGGTATCAACTCCTCAAGCACCCAACCTTTCTTGCCAAAATGTCAACAGGTGTGATTCCACACTCAATGATGACCCTAGTTTCAATGTCTTTTCTAATACCTACACTACAATGACTTTTCCAAGCCCTACAATAAGGAAAGAAAATACAATTTGAGTTTTACTCAATCAATTCTTCAAAACTAAGGAAAATAGAAGCCTAATTGTCTATTTATACTTATTACAAACAAAGACTAAAATACCCTTAATGAAGTGTGCTCCTTTGGAGTGTAAAAGAGGAGTCTTAAAAGACCATAATACCCCTAAGTTGAGGTGCCTTTGGAGTGTACCCAAGCCTGTCTTGGAGTATATTCATGGTCCCTCTTCACATATTAGCAAGTACACTCCCTTAGATGAATGCCACATACTCTCACTAGCCTCCATCTTCATAAATGTCGCCTTATATGTTTGGACTTGATGTATGACGCCTCTTTCATTCTCTCAAAACTGAGTATAGTTCATTTTTCAAGGCTTATGGTCCTCGGGTTAGCATCAAGGCAAGCATCCAAGCAATCCACCACACACGAAATTGCTATATGTCTTGCTCAAAACGGGCCTTCCTTGCATTTTCTTGTGCCCTCGGGGTGACCAAGTCTTGAAGCTTTTGGTGTTTGCCTCCAAAGAAGTCATCAAAATCTAAGGCGTCCATTTGATTTGTATCATCACTTCAATATCTTCCTCAACAATGCTGGTCTCACTATCCTCAATGAAGTCCCATTTGGGGACATCCACCCTCTACCTATCAAAAGAGTGGAATACAAGTGTATCAAGGTGTGACAACCATGATTGCTCGAGACAACTATTCCGATACGCGTATCGACTTAGATAACCAATGAAGTTCTCTCCCTTGTGCCTTTCTTTTGCTTATATTTTAGGCTACTTGAGTATGTTGTTCCTTTTTGTAACTTTTTTTGGTTCTATCGTTTCATCTTTTGCTTTTATTTTCTTTATCCCTTATTTGATCTAATGAAAAGTTTATTATGAATAAGCAATGGAAAAGAACCCTACTCAAGACTTAATAAAACGTTTATGAATGCAGAGTATCCAAAAGTATGAATGTCTGAAAAAACTTGAGCCAACTGACAGGAAGACATTTGTTCGTGTTAATCTCATAAGGAGTGAGGAGGGCGGCCTTATAAATTTTTTCCTCAATAGCAAAGAATCTCAGTTTTACTCCTGAAATATCTGTCCTTGAACAAAAAAATTTTCCTTCTTTTCTCTGGGGTACTATTTGTATGTACCAGAGAAGTGCCACGCTTTATTTTAGGGTGTAGTAAGAACTTTGGATAATACAAGCAATGCTGTGCCAACAGAGTCAACTGCTATTGTCTCATCATCCACTGCAGATCCAGCCCCATCAATAGGTCTAGTTGTTGATCAGACGCAACCTTCAACTTCAATTCAAATCAGGTTGGCAGATGGCACACAAATGGTTTCACGGTTCAACTTCCAACATAGCTTCAGAGATATTCGAGGGTTTATTGGTGCATCAAGGCCTGTTGGACCCGTGAGATATCAACTACAGATGTGGTTTTTCCTTCTAAGGAACTTGCTAATCTCGATTAGATAATAGAATAAGTTGACCTAGCCAATTCCGTTGTGATCCAAAAACTTTAGTTACATCTCTAGAGTATTGGGGGTGCATTAATTTCCTTGAATCATCTTGTTCCTCTAGAAATCATTGAGATGAATTTAGAAATTCCTTTTTGATTTTTTGCTGCAGCGAAAATGGACAGTGGCTTAAACTAATAACCTCATCATATGAGCATTTTCCATTTTGGTCATACAAAGAGACATAAAGCTCTTCCTTCAACCAATGTGGTACACTTAAATCCGCATGATTATTTAGGACTACATAATTTTTTTTGGTAAATAAACAATTTTATTTAACTAAAGCAAATTTACAGAACCAAATAGGGTCAGACCCCCTGCTTCTCAACTTTTATGAAAGACAACTAACACTAGTTGAGGGACTGAACTAAAAGGCTAGGAGTCCTCATTTGTAAGACAAGAATCAAAACTGAAAAACAAACCATACTAAGCAGCATTACATCAAGTTCCTTTTTGAACCTGCATTATGGTACTACTGGCAGTTTTACTAGTATTGGTTCCCATTTCAGTTATGCTTGACCCTTGACATGGATATAATAGGCTATTTCTCTGCACATTCTATATACTTGGTAGCTCCCATGTTGGAATCTAATGAGATTTCTTTCTCTCCATATGGTGTTTACCATCATTTACGCCGCATAAGATAACACCCCTGGCAGATTTTTTTTTGTTTGCTTTGTTACCCATTCTACTTCAATCATCCAGTTGCCAATAGATTTTTGAACTCCTAACCAACTCAGTAATCTAGCCATAGACACCTAGTAATGCAAATTTCAAAAAGCAGGTGTAGTTGGGTCTCATCAGCACTATAATAAAACACACGAGAAGGTGGTATATGGATGCCAAACTTTGCTAGTCTCTCTATAGTAGATAGTCTATTCAACAGGTTTAGCCAAAGTATAAGGGAGTGTATGGGATAAACACTGTGGTTTAACAAAATTGCTTTCTAATGGACTTTAGGGATCTGTGGAAGAAACGCACCATAAATCCTTTTGATAAGGAATTTGGAATTATGCACCCAAAAGGTCAGCCTGACCATCAGGTCACCTTATAACCCTGGAGCTGTCATGACATGATGTTTTGAGCTAATAATTTTTCTAATTGCCTAGGGCTATCACAATTATCAATAGATTCATCTTTTAGGTAGTAATCATGGACCCATTTTATCCAGATACAGTCCTTTTTATCAGCTAAGGTCGACAACTCTTTTGTGATTGTTGCTTTGTTCCGTTAATAAAGGTTTAAAATATTCAATTCATCAAAAGAATTAGGGAGATAAGAGTTTATCCCAAGATACCAAAGCTCTCTTAGAGGTTAAGGTAGAACCAGTCCAAAAGAACACTGAGCAGTAGCCAGTGATGAGCTTCATGATCTTTTTGGGCAATAGAAAAATTTGTTCCCAATAGGTCTGTGTACCAAATATTACAGACTGAATCAACGGTAACTTTCCTACATATGATAAGAGCTTGGCAGACCAACAATTTATTCTTTCAACAATGTTGTCAACTTGTGGTAGACACTGGTCTACTGTGAGTTTCTTGGAAGATACGGGCACCCCAAGATATTTGAAAGGCAAAGTCCTTCACCATAACTAGGATATGAAAGAATAGGCTGCTTTATCTGTGGTTTTGTACCACAAAGGAATATAGAACTCTTCTCAATGTTTGCATGCAGTCCTGATGTTGCAAAAAATCTCTGAAATACCCCCTAAAGTAGTATGATAAAGGTAAGATCAGCTTTGCAGAATACAGTAAGTCATCTGCGAACACAATGTGTTCAACTGGAGCATGAATAATAAATATAATATGGAGCCTGGGATTAAATAAACCAAGAACTGCATTGGGTCTAACCCTAGTACCATATAAAAATTAACATTGGGTTTAACTGAACTAAAAAATTCTAGCTCATAATGTCCAAGATCGTAACTTATTTCCTCAGCTAATATTGCCCACTTAATATTTTGCTAATGCCTTCTTCCGCCAAGAGTATTACTGGACTGGTCTCATACTTGCACGTACAAGTAGGAGTGACAAATGTGTTGTTTCGGTTGAAAATGAGTTAATCCAATAAATGGGACAATGCACAACCTTGCTTAAAGCTTACTCGGGCTAAGATTACTCTAGGTTAAAATGGACTTAATGATGGCTCATAACTTAATCTGTCCAATTCAACTCAATTTTTATTATTTCCTTATAGAGATATAAGTAAATTTTCTTAATTGAATATCCACAAATAAGCTATGATAAATATTACATATTATTATGGTCGGGGTTTGGGATTCAGTCACAAGTCAAGGTTAGGCAGAGGTTCAGATTCTATATCAAGGTTGATATGGTGATAGGTCTTGGATTCGGGTAAGGGTTGAGCCAAAAGTCGCGTCCCAAGTTGAGGTTAGGGTCAAGTCTCAATCGAGGTTGGCTCTTGAGTCGAGGTTAAGGCCAAATCATATGTCAAGTCAGGGGTTAGGGTCAGGCTTGGAATCCAATCCAAGTTGAGGTAGGGTGTTAAGGTTGGGGTTAAGGTTAAGTTTCAAATAAGGGTTGGCAAGGATCAAGGTTTGTGTTTCTAGTTATGTGTCATGACCCCAACCCAGGCTTAGCCACGATGGGTATCTCAAGCCTACCTTGGACCAGAGACCCATCGCCTAAGCCTTTTCTCAAGAGCACATAAATATAAACAGTAGAAGTCAACAAAAATAGCAAGAATGAAAGATAGATAAGACAAATGAAGATTATAAGAATTGAAACAAACAATCAACCCAATACTTGTCCACAAAAGTCTCTAAAATTAGTAATACCAACTAAGTTGGAAAATGGCCTCGATTGTGACAAAAAAAATCCAAAATGAAATACTAAGACATTACTAAAATCAGTGAAATGGCGGGACTTTCGAATGATGGAGGCTCACTACTTCACAACAAACAATAGAAAAGTCGAACCCCCTAACGCTGCACAGGAGAAATAAAATAGCCCTCAAACCCTACATCATGAAATGGTGTAGCATACAGGAATGATTAGTGGGGCGAGCACTGGCACGTAACTCAAGGGTAGGGATAAAATAATGCAATTTCCAAAATACAGCCATAAACCATGTGCACCATATTCATCTACATATATATAGGATGCTAGGATAGGGACAAGGGTCATGAGCATGAGAGTTTAAACTATTAGCCTGAACTGTGTAGTTTGATCAATTTCATATACTACTCAAGTGACACAATAGGGCTAATGTGCCAAGATAAATGGGACTCAGACCCAAACCACCCATATAGGGGAACAACATCAATATAGGTCTACTCCATCCACTACTAAAAGAAATAAACCACTGAGTAGTAACATAATCATGATCCAATAACAAGGCACATAATTATCAATATCAATCCATCAAGGCATATAATCACTAATGGGTATGAGAACCCCAATACACATAATAAGAGATAAGGGAGGGAAATAAAAGCAAACTAATAGTGGCGATATCTGAAAACCCCAATACACATAATAAGAGATAAGGGAGGGAAATAAAAGCACACTAATAGTGGCGATATCTGCAATCACATGCCTGACGGGCATAGAGAGAATTAAATCTAAATGGGTCCAACTTGGACAGACCGACTGAATCATCAACTGAGGTACCATACACACTACCTCTAATTAAATATGCCACAACATCATGAGGCTGATCTGAATGAGCTGAATGACTAAAAATCCCATATCGGGACACTTTCTAGATTAGTAGTCAGTCTCTCTGCAGGCTAATAAAACTTCTGAAGCACTAACATGGCGAGAATACAAACTGAGCCCAAATGGCTGGCCATGAGAGAAATCCGTAGAAATATGTCTATACTTCTGAAATCATGACATGTCTTAGTAACTCTAGGCTGGCAAAAATTACGCTCTAACTCTAGTTGATCATCTATTTCATACCTGGGGCATTCACTGAACCAATGTCTCATCACGACACCATCAAATCAAAATCCTGGAATACTTCAAGATATTTTCCCTCATAATCCAAAATGGTCACCATGGCTCGAAGAACCATACCACACTCCTCAGGTCTGATAGGGACTCTGCCTAATGTGATCATCACGACTAATATGAAAACTACTCATAGTATAGAGTACTGTCTGCATAGAGCTGATGAGCTGCATGTAAAGATGAACTCTACTAGAGAGATCCTTACTCCCGAATAAAATACCAATAGCACTATATTACTGCATGCCTCTTGCCTCCATTTCTATAAGTCTCGATACGTGTACTCTTTATGGTCCCCTCAGAATAGACACCCTGAGGGAAGGAAGATTTGAATGCTATCAAGCGCTCCCACGCCAAATGGAGTAACAATACAAACACTCTAACACATCCATGCACCCATATCTAGCTTAGAAGGATGTAGCCTAGGAAAATGCCTGGACCACACGAGAAATCAAATCTCATACTCAAAACTGACATAGACCCTGATGAACACCAATAAACCCAACTCTGGTTTGAGAACCACTCGATGAATCAAATGTCCTCCATGGCTAAAAGAAATCTACAACATGACTCATATTTTCAATGCTGAACCTCAAATGCTGGAGTAGTCACAAACTCAACTAGAGCTTAAGTTGGCCCAAATTCTTTTTGGCTGCTGCTAAAGATCTTTGATATCCATCTCTGACTCTCTAATATGATGCTTCACTAAAACTCTAGGAACATGTAATGAAGTCTCATCCGCATCTGTCGATAAGTTTGCATAATCCTTCGGGGATAGAATAGAGACAAAGAATGTGTTTGAGGTTTATGGGAAATGCAGACGCACGATAAAGAGTAAAGAAGTGAATTTCCTAAAATGTCCCTGTAGCCTCCTGAAGATAGGTTATAGATGTCTCCATACCGATCCATAGGACTCTACTAACACCAAGCTTTTGTACTAACACACCAATGAAACCTAGGGTTTGATACTAATTTGTCACGACCCAATTCCTCAGGTCATGATGGCACCTACCTTAACCCCCAGTAGGTAATCCAATCTGTAGTTTGGAATGCCAGGAACAGACTACTCAATAATATAAGGAAAAAAATGCAAAATATATCAAGATCAATACATAATAGAATCCCAAACCCTGGTGGTATCAGTACAAGAGCTTCTAATAAATTTAGGGTACCAATGTGAAATGTCAAGGAGAAATACTTTGATAAAACTTATCTCCGAATACAACATGGAGACTAGTCTATTACATAAGAGAGAGATAAATAATACTTCGAACATCAGGAGCTTAGCCTAAGTCTCTGAACCACGGCTGCTCCGCATGATGTACACATCGATGACGATAACCCTTACTATAATCTGCAAGTTGTAGAGGTGTAGTATGAGTACCAACCAAATGGTACTCAGTAGGCAACTGCCAACTGAGCTCCATAGATAAAGCAGATATAGACAACATATATAAAAAGAATGGAAGCTACACCCAAGAGTCCATAAATCATATAACAAGTCAATGAGAATAATAAGGGACAACTACCCTGTTCAAAAAACAGAGTAACATAATAAGTCTAAGGAAGTATCATGGTCAACTATCTTATTCCAGCCACATTTTATAGACGTCAATACAATACCGTATATCCCAGGACAAATACGAATGAAGAGCAAAAAAAAAGATATATAGAAATATACAAGGCCAAGAAAAGAATATACAACATGAACAAATGAAGGAAGGGACATACGGTAGTGCTATATTCAATAGCTATATATATATATACATATATATGTATAAACATGAGGACATCTTAAGCATAACCTAGATCATCATATCCTTGTTCTAAGACCTCATTATTATACTATCAGGATCTAAGGCTATCATGTTCAGGGTTATAATCTATAGGGCTAAACATCATATAATTATGCATATCATAAGATAAAAGAGGCTGAAACATACCTCAAATTTCAATACCAAATCAACAACCAATCTGTCTTAAGCTAGCCATAATAATGATCGTAACGGTGATAATAACAATATCAGTAACAACACGAAAAACTAGCTACTTCGGACAACCATATACCTAATCAAGCCTATGCGTACCACTACTACCCCAGACTCAGAAGGTTCAGTCAACATACAACAACACAAGGAAGATTCTTCACCTATATTTGTGCAGCCGTCCCATACCATCTGATAGATATAGGTGCATACTGGTGATAGGTAATGCACATACATGAATGAATGCAAGGTACACATTCAATATCACAACTCACCATACCTATCATCATCATGACCATCATCTTCATAATCAACCTCCAGCCTTGTCGGGTATCAATATATCATCACAATATCCTTCGGCCTTGTTGGGTATCAATATATCATCACAGTATCCTTCGGCCTTGACGAGTATCAATATATCATCATAGTATCATCTAGCCTCATCGGGTATTTATATATCATCACAATTAACTTTATGGAATAACATATACTAATATACTCATGAACATAATCATATCACCACAAAGTATCTATCTAGATAATACTTCGCAACTATACGTTATTAGCTAACCATTGCTATTTATAATGAAACCTATAGTTGCTAGTCATCATATGACCTCTAGTTATTTGTCTAAATATTATCCATGTTCAATGGATAGAAACTAACCATTATTTATAAGATAGCTGGCATATAATATCTATCCAAGGTTCATCACTAGACCATAATCGCCATTTATCCACTATTATGTATTATCAACTAATCATCATATAACTGTTAACCATTATTAGGCAACACCTAACCACTTATAATCTCACCATCTTTTAATAACTGACATCATTCATTAACCAACCATCATTAACCAACTAATCTTCATTTAACTATTCATTAATCAACTACTTAGAAACTATTCATCGTTATTAACTAGCCACCTCTTATTACTAACATCACATATTATCTAGCCTCGTTAATACATAACTCATTATTTAACAACTAATCAAAATTATAAACTGAAGCATCAATATCAATAATATTTGCCTCTAATAAATCTGGCATCACCAATAGCTACATATCAACCATCTCTAACTACCATATTTCAACTAAGCAAGATTTATTAACTAATACATTTGATTCCTAGCCTGAATAAAGTATTGCTTCTAAAATAATTGTTAAGGTCATTTAGTAAATTACACAAAAGGTAGTTATTTTTAAGACTATTTTAGAGTTTTGAGAACAAAAAAATTCTAGAATAATATCTTAATATTCCATTTGTTGAATATAAAATTTCAGAATAATAACTATTTTCTAAACATAGGACTAGAAGTGCTCACGAATGCTATTTCTCCTTATTTATTTAATTTTCTATTAGATAACTCTGCTATCAGTGGTTCATGACACAATTATATCTCATGTCGCTGTAAAAGGCGAAATGATGGCCATAATTTCTAATCGGATACTTCAAAAGTTAAAGAAACTTTTTATGGTCTTGCTTGGGTAAAACTTATCCTTCCTCCACATGCTAATCTTCAAGAACCGCTCCAAAATTGAGTTTTAGTTAAATTCAAAACAACATAATCGATAGAAACTCATGAGTGGAGTCTACTGCCTAGAGTATGGAATTCAATTTTATGAGCTGTTTTAATTTCCCCTAAGGTGTTTGGATATTTTTGATAAAAACTAAACATGTCTAGACAAGTCAAGGGGAAAATAAGACTCAAAATATAACACCTAATATACTAGTAGTAGTATTTTTCTTTTCTTGTGCATTAGACAAAATGGGGGCAGATCTAGGACAGTACTGGAATATTACTAGTCTCCCAAATAGAGAACTAACTACCACATAGCTTAACCCTTAATTAAGCAGAACAATCATAAGATCATATTTTATCTAGAATCACATAAGTTACCAATATAATAACCATGAATGTTCTAAATCTATGCATGCCATCACCAGTATCCAATCAAATAAATCGTAAGCAACATACCGCATGTTCCTCCATCCCATACCAGAGAGATGTGTATATAAAACATGTATATGAATCCATTAGCTGTAAATATGTCATTTACCATGATTAACACTTCTCGAATAGCCAATCATTATCATAACACGAACCTTGTCCCAATAATAAATCCGAAATAATCACAACATCATAATCATGGCCTTAGGCCCATATATGTATTCAAAACTCTTATCAATAATGATATTATAGGTCGTAGCATATCTCTAGTCATCTCACATATAGGAGGCATCTCACATTTAGGAGGCATAATATCAATAAGTACGTAGTCATCTCTCACATAGGAAGCATCTCATATATATGAGGCATAATATTAATAAGCATATAATCATCTCTCATATAGAAGGTATCTGATATCTAGGAGGCATAATATCAATAATCATGTAATCATCTCTCACTTAGGATATATCTCTCATCTATGAGGCGTAATATCAATAAGTATGTAATCATCTCTCACATAGGAGGTATCTCACATATAGGATATCTTATAGCAATAGGTCATATATCATGACAATGGGAATTCACCCCTCTAGGGCAATTGTCATATCTAATAGAAATATCATCTCTATAGGCCCAACAATCATAACCAAAAAGGAGATAGCATATCTATAGGCACATTAATCATATCTTAGAGGAAATAGTATCTCTATAATTTAACAATCATATCTAAGAGAAAATAGCATCTCAATAGGCCAATCATCAAGTCTAAGAGGAAATGACATCTCTATAGGCCAATCATTAAATCTAAGAGAAAATGGCATTGCTATAGGCCAATCATCAAGTCTGAGAGGAAATAGTATCTCTATAGGCCAATCATCAAGTCTAAGAGGAAATAGCATCTCTACAGGCCACATAACGTATCTAAGAAGAATCTCATCTCTAAATGCCCAATATCACTTCTACAAGGAGTATCATAGCCATAGCTCAAAACCCACAAATTTGAGGAACATCAATAATAGCTACCATGTCATAAAGTAACCTTATACTATGGTTTAATAGTCCCATATATGCCTAACTGTCACAACTAAGTCCATAAGGCTAACACAAATCTAGGCCTAAGTGGACCGGACGATCCCACTTCTAAACATCAGTTTCCATAATTAGGCACACCATGCTCCAAACTAGGCTAAGGTATCTACTTCAACTTCTAGATGTCAAGTAAGCCACATTTAAGCTTAAGATAGGAGCTTCAACTGGAATCAAGGGTACTCAAGTCTACTTTACGTACGTTACGATTTCAAGACTACCACACTAGTCCAATAAGGTTAAATCCATAATTCATTCTTCAAATGCTAAAACCACAACCCCAAACATAACATTACATCATAACCACGCTACAACTAATCTAAAATAGAGAAGAGCAGATAGAGGCCTACCTTGAAGCCGAACTACAAAACTTTAAATCAAGCACCATATGCTCGTCTCCACTATATAATCTCCAAAATGCCATCACACTAACAAAACCATGATCTACTCGTCATTACAAATCTTATGATACCCATATTGCCCTATTGTGCTTTAGGTCCAAAAACAACACCAAAACCCCAAGTGTGTCACACATATAGAAAATGAGTTTCCAAGACTAACCCACTCTTCAAATGACATTAGGGAGTTATATCTCTCAAGAAATTGGTGCAAATCACCCATATTTGGAGCTAAAATCAAGCCTCAAGCCATTAGGGATTTTGGGCCAAGAAATCAAGAATGTAACACTAAAATTAAAGGATCCATACCTTTGATTCGACGTTATTCATGATTACACAAGTAATCCAAGCTCCCAATCAACTCCCAAGACTCTCTCTAAGGCTGCACTCTCTATTATGGTTTATGGGTCTCAACACAAAGGAGAAATGGCCAATTTCCATCCAAAATTAGCCTTTTAAAGACCTTTCCTAGGATCTTAGGTGGTGCGATCGCGCACCCACATGTGCTGCGATCACAATTGCACTAATGCCCTTCGTAATCGCGCGGTATCAGACTGCACTTGACGATGATTGAAACTTGGAATTTGATTCCAAGTTTTGGTGAAGGCCTTAGGATGTATCCGTAATTCAATTTTTGCAAATGAGATATGTAAACCCACTCAATTCGATGTTTTAGACGCATTGACGGCATCATATTTTCAATCTGAGGTCGTTTTATGAAATTTTTCATCTGATGGCCATTTGGAACCTGTGAAGACTTCTAAATAGAGAATTAGTTCTAAAAAACAAATAAACTATGTGGTGATCGAGTTATCAATCCCGACGAGTCATAAATGACTTGGTCCATCTATGGAGAAGCTCAAATAGCGAGAATAAGCGTAAATATGGAAATGACCTGAAAGGTCATTACAATTCATAAGGTCCTATGCCACAGACAAGCAATTTCTTTACCTTGTAATTATTCTCAACTTTCTTTCGATCTTCATCATCAAACTCTCTGTTGGTTTTGACAAACATCCATGTTTTGTATCCTTCTTTGACCTCTCTAACTGGCACATGAGGACTGTCAAGTATTACATCCATCAGCTCATTGTCCTCAGCCCAAATGAAGTCATACATCATTGTTTTCCACCACCTATAGTACTTCCCATTAAAGCGGGGTGGTCTAGTGGTAGATTCTTTTTCTTCCAGACTAGGAAGAGCAGCCATGATCAATAAATTACTCTAGGTGTGAACCTTTTAGAATGTCCTTTCTCTGATACTAATTGTTGAAACGTGGGGAAGCACCACCTTATAAGGAACCAGGTCCCTCAGAGTCAAATATAGGCAATATAGCAGTAAATTAGTAAGGAAATAAAACTTTGTAGGAAAGTAAAGAACACAATGATTTAACATGGAAACTTACTTGCTCAAGGAAGGAAAAACTATGGTTTGCCCTCACAAGCACGCAAGAATCCACTATAATCAAACTCATGATTACAGATTCCATTGGAATTTAATTCTAAGCTCGATTAATTTGTAACAACTCTATTACAAACTCTCTATGACAACTCTGTCAAGATTTTTTCTTAATATTGATTAACTCTAACCAATATCAACTCAACTAACTCTACTTGAGAACTCTACAGACACAAGAAAAGCATTACTTTTATAAGTCAAGTAATTCAATTACAGACCAAGACTTGACTCAAATATAAATACTCTCTTAGCACACAGAAACTTGGAACTTAAGAAGTATTGAGTTTTCACCATTTTTATTCTTGAATAACCAAATTGCAAAAACTATTGAATTGATAAGCATTCTTTTCTATTTATAGAAAGATAATGATTAGAATAGAATTTTGGTTGGGCCAGGTGTCCTAATTGGTACACAGCTCACCTGTGTAGTTTGTGGCATAAACATATGATAGTTGTATGTTTTCATGAAAACCCAGGGATCTGGTCCGTTGTTGTCAGTTGATCATTATCAAAACAAGATATAACACTTTTCCCCATATCTACATAAAACTTTTAGAGACTTTGAGCAGTCTTAAGTCTTTCTCTAATCACCTACACTTTCTCCGTGGCTTGGTGAACCAAGTCATGACTAAACAACCTAGTCTAACAAACCTCAAATCATCTAATAGGAGACCTATACTTCCTACCATAATAAGCTTCAAAAGTAACCATCTGAATGATGGAATGATAACCGTTGTGTAAGAAAACTTAATAAAAGGTAAATGGTCAACCCAACTACCTTTAAAATCAATCACACAAGCCCCTTAGCATATCCTCCAAGGTCGGAATAGTTCATTCTGCTTGTACATCCATTTAAGGGTGAAAGCGGTGCTAAGGTTCACCTGACTACCCAAAACTTTTTAAAATAAATGCTAGAGGTAAGAAGAAAACTGCGTACCTCAATCTAAAATTATGGACACCGGTGCCCCATGCAACTTGACTATCTTCTGAATGAACAACTTAGCATAATCCTCTCCTGAGTAGTTAGTCCTCATAGGCAAAAACTTAGAGCAGACTTAGTCATTCTATCCATAATGACCCAAATAGAATCATACTAATTGTGAGACCACAGAGGACCCGTAGTTAAATCCATATTAGTCATCTCCCATTTTCATATAGGAAACTCTATCTCTTGGGATATGCCACTAGGCCTTAATTGTTCAACCTTGACTTGTAGACAAACCATATATTTAACCAAAAAGTTAGCCACATCTCTCTTCATATTATTCCACCGATAGATTCCCTTTAAGTCATGATACATTTTAGTCGAACCTGGAAGAATTGCATATCTAGACTCATGAGCCTCAACCAAGATTCTTTCTTATAGCCCATCAACATCAGGAACACACAACCTTCCTTGATATCTCAAGATGCTATCTCCCCTAATCTTGAAAGCCCTAACCTTTTGCTAACCCACATCATCCTTAATCTGCATAAGTATAGGATCCAAAGCCTATTTCTCCTTTACCTCAGCACTAAGAGAAGATTTAACCACTTCCTGAACAACCACTTCTGCATACTTAGAGTACAAAATATGAACTCCCATGTTAGTTAGCATATGAATATCCTTTACCAACCCTTTTTTCTCCTCATCAAAATGACATAAGCTCCTTAACAACAACTTTCTAAGAGTATCAACAACAACATTAGCTTTATCTGGATGGTAGTGCAAACTCATGTCGTAATCCTTAAGCAATTCGATCCACCACCTCTGCCTAATATTCAATTCCTTCTACGTAAACACATACTGCAAGCTTTTATGATTTGAATAAATATTCACATGCACTTTATACAGATAATAGTGCCAAATCTTCAAAGCAAAGACCACGGCCACCCACTCTAGATAATGAGTCGAATAATTCCTTACGTGAACCTTATGATGCTTAGAAGCTTAGGACACAATCTTATTATGTTGCATCTAAACACAACTCAGTACGACATGGGATGCATCACAATACACAACAAACCCCTCAATACCCACGAATAGGGTTAAAATTGGCACAAAAGTCAACTTATCCTTCAACTTCTCAAAACTACCATCACAAGCATTAGACCATAAAAAATTAACCTTTTCCTAGGTTAACTTCAACAATAGGGAAACAATAGATGAAAACTCTGTACAAACCTCCTATAATAGCCTATCGAACCCAAGAAGCTCGTAATATCAATTAGAGTCATGGTTTAGGCCATTTCTTAACTGCCTTAACCTTTTGTGGATACACCTTGATCACTTTACTAAAAATAACATGCCTAAGAAAGGTCACAACACTTAGCCAAAATTCACACTTAGGAAACTTTGCATACAACTTTTGGTCCTTAAGGGTTTGCAACACAATTCAAAGGTGATTGGCATGATCCTTCTCACTCTTAGATTACACCAAAATATCATCAATAAAGACTATAACAAACAAATCTAGAAACTACCTGAACACCCAATACATAAGGTCAATGAAAGCAGTCAGAGTATTAGACATCCCAAATGACAAACCAAAAATACATAATGGCTATACCAGGTTCAGAAAGCATTCTTGGGAATATCAACCTCCCTAATTTTCAATTGATGGTAGCTCAAATGAAGATTAGTCTTAGAGAAACACCTAGCACCCTGAAGTTGATTAAATAGGTCATCAATTCTAGGAAGAGAATACTTATTCTTTAATGTAACCTTGTTCAACTGACGATGGTCTCTACATAACCAAAGATACCTATCTTTCTTTTGCACAAAAAGTACAGGAGCACCCCACGAAGAAACACTAGGACGAATAAAGCCCTTATTAAGAAGATCCCCTAATTGCACCTTAAGTTCTTTAAGTTCGGCCGAATCCATTCGATAAGGAGGAATAAAAATGAGATGGGTATCCAGTAATAGATCAATCCCAAAATCTATTTCCCTATCGAGAGAAATTCCAGAAAAATCATCAAGAAAAACATCAAGAAACTCATTAACCACAGGGATAGATTGCAAAGAGGGACTCTCAGAGTTAGAATCCTTAACCTAAACTAGATGATACATACACCATTTTGAAATCATTTTATGATCTCTAATATAGGAAACAAATTTCTCTTTGGGCACTAAGGAACTCCCCACCCATTCAATTAGAAGTCTATTGGGAAAATGAAACCTGGACTTTTGGGTCCTACAATCCATAGAAGCATAGCATGAATAAAGCCAATCCATCCCCAAGATTATATCAAAATCTACCATGTAAAGTTCTATCAAATCCACCAATATATCCTTATGAAAAATAGACACTACACAACCCATATAGATTTTTCTAGCAATAATAGACTCACTCACAAGAGTAGAAATAGAGAAAGGGTTGGAAATATTTTTAGGACCAAAACCAAAGTATACAGCTACATAAGGGGTTACATAAGATAGGGTAAAACCCGAATCAAGCAAACAAAAAACATCACGAAAGAAAAGTTATAACGTATTAGTGATGACATCTGGGGATGCCTCAGATTCCTAATGAGTAAAAAGAACATAGAGACAATTTTAACCGATGTCGGTACCAAAAGTGGCACCTTTAGGTGTAGGAGCCAAAGAAATGGGAATCGGGATCTTATAAACTCCGGTGGCAACCCAGGACGACGGACAATCTCGCTGCATATGACCAAGCTAACCATAATTTTAGCACTAATTTCTCCCCTCCTCATAATATCCACGGTGAAGTTGCCCACTAAAATGGAAAAAGGGATAAGGTAGGGCAGACTAAGCTCCACTAGCCTGAGAATAGGCACTCTATATCTTAGGACCACTGCTATCCTGAAAATGATGATCATCCAAAAGGCTTAGGATAAGAAACACTATCTATAGAACAAGAATTTCCCCAATTCTTCCTCTTAGTCCACTATTTACATCTCTCCTACTGTTCTACTGATCTGTACCCTGCTTTGAATATCTAAACTTTTTATTCTTCCTTTCTCTCATTTCTACTTGCTTTTTTTCTAATTATATACTTGTTGCATATAAACCACCATCCTGGATATGTCTATTTCATTATTCAACATAGTAGCCTTACACTCAAACATCAAATCACTGGACAAACCAAAAGAAAACTTCATTAGTCGAGACCTTATATTAGACACCAACTCTGCAGCATAATGGGAAGACTACTGACCTCAGGTCATACTCCTTAACACTCATCTTACCCTACTTTAAGTTAACAACCTCTTCAGTCTTAGCTTCCCTCAACTCTTGAGGAAAGAAGTGATAAATAAAAGCATATGAAAATTCATCCCACACTGTTGTCTTAGCATCACCATCCCTCATTGCTTCCCATTCCTCATACCATTAGTAAGTCACATCTTTTAGTTGATAGGCAGCAAACTCCATACCTTCAGAATCAATAACATGCATCACCCTAAAAATTTTATCCATCGCATTGATAAACCCCTGAGGATCCTCCTCAACCTAAGAGCTTATAAAGGTGTGCGATTAAACCTCATAAACTGGCTAACTTGAGTGGCCTTAGATTAACTAACAGCAAAGCCAACATGATCAGACCGATGAGACTGCGATGCCGCCAATTGAGCAAGCATAGAATAGACTGACAAACCTCCATATTAGAGATATCTCCTTGGGGTGAGCACACAAAAGTATCACCAGCCCAAGAAGTCCAGGGAGGACGAGTAGGAATTGGTGGAACCCCACATGGAGCGATACAGTCAGGAGCAGGGACCCTAGACCAGGTATGTACTCCATAAGTAGGGTGAATTCCCTTCACATTCTCCTCAGGTGGGACATAGTTTCTAGTAGAGTTTCTATGATTGCCAGATCTTTGGGGAGGCATAATCTGAAATGTGAGTAAGCCAAGAGCTAGAGGACTTTCATAGCACTAGACTCTATAACTCAAAATAAAACACAAGAGAGGAAAACATTTCTAAATATCTTGTAGCCTCTCTTTTATAAGTGCAACATACTACATACCCATAAAAGGGATTCTACTCAACAAGACTTTATGGACACCTAAAGACCCTGAAGCATGCTCAGATACCAAGCTTGTCATGACCCAAACTCGAGCTTGGCCGTAATGGGTAACTCACACCTATCGTGGGCGTGAGACACACCCCCTTAGCCTTACCTCAAGAGCACATAAATATAAATAGAGAAAGTAAACCAAAATAGAAAGAATAAAAGATAGATAAGTCAAATAAAGATTCTAGGAATCAAAATGAACAATCAACCCAATACTTGTCCATAAAATCCTCTAAAACCAGAAATACCAACTAAGTCAGGACATGCCCCCGAATATAACCAAAAAGCATCCAAAATAAAATACTGAGACAATACTAAAACTAATGAAATGTCCAGGCCTTTCAAAAGATGGAGGATCACCACTTCACAGCAAACTAACAAATAAACAAAACCACCTAACGTTGTACAGGAACAACAGAAAAACCCTTGAACCCCATATCATGAAATAATGTAGGATTCGTGGATGGTCAGTAGTGTGAGCGCTGGTATGTAACTCAGAGGTAGGGATAAAATAATGAAATTACCAAAATCTATATATAAACCATATGCACCACATTTATATATATATATATAGATGTCGAGATAGGGATAAGGGTCATGATCATGAGAGTTTAAACCATTATCCTAAATAATGTAGCTCATTCTGTCCTAAAGGCACCCATAGGCTATATGGGTCCATCTTCTCCTACTGAAAGGTCCCGAATGTGTGGTAGCCGCATGAACTGAGGAAAAACTATGGAAAGGCTAAATACACCAAGTCTATGTAATACCCCATGTCTAAAAGCCATTGTACAACATACAAATTATTCCCTTGAGTCGTACATAAAATATACGAGTCGTATATAGTAAGTCATACCTATAGCAGCATGGAGTAGTTGAAGTCTGTTGTAGATACGAGTTGACCCTAGAAATACTCAAAGCATGGTATGAATTATATGAAGTGAGGTTGTGAGTTTAGCAGTATAGGTTCCCTAAGTTTCTTTCCAAGATACGAGTGGTTGTTTAAAGTCATATAAACAAGTAACGAGTCATAAGTTACCACTTGTATGTTGACCGGTGTGTGCTATTCCATAAGAGTTCCAACTCATACCCTCATCATATGACTCGTATGGTTGACTCATGATAACGAGCGATCAATTTTTGTAAGATTCAGTTAAAGGGCTTTTTGGTCTTTTCTCCTCATATAACTCCCAACCCATGACCTATAACCCCAAAAGAGGCATTATTTTCCTCTATCCTCTATTTAATTAACAAAATCTTTTCTCCTCCCATCTTCAATAACAAAAGATTAGATTTTCTCTCTCCAAGACATCTCTCAAGCCTCAGAGTTCAAGTCCTCTTCATAAGTCAAGCAATTCCAAGTATGTGGGGTATTTGAACAAAGTTAATCTTCCATCCTTATGCCCAAAAAAATGATTTTAATATTGAATTTACATGTTTTATATTAGGATTCATCCCTTGAATTCTCATGTATTGAAGTATACCATTATCTTGTGATTTTAAGGCTAAAGATGCATAAAGGTTACATCTATTTATGTTTTAAACTTTAAGATTGCTATTGTGCTTTGAATTTCATTACTGTGATTTGGAATTTTGATGAAAGATTTCTATATGGGTATTTGGCCTGATATATTATTATAAGTATTATTAAAGAAAGTAAGAGTTTCAAGATTTAAGAAAAAGCATTAAGTTTACAAGAAAGTTTAAAGCTTTTGAAATTTCATTTATATTTAATATAACATGATTCAAGAAATTTTGATCCTTTGATATAAAGATAAGACGTGAAATCCATAAATTGTTCATATTGAGTATGATTTAAAGTAAAAGAGAATCATAATTGGCTTTCAATCTATAATACCTTATGCTATTTAACGTGGATTTCTAAAGTATGAGCATATATGTATTCTGGGAGTAGTATTTAGCACCAAGAAGGGAATCCAAATGATCGTATCCTAAATTCTTGGAAACTATGAGCCATTGTGGGTTATGCTTTTTTCCAATACAGATAAAGTATAATGATCAATTAAATTAAGGTTCTATTCTAACAGCAAGGGTAGAAGAGCTTTCCTCAATATGGGTAAGATGAATCCATGGTAGCTCCTATGGTTTATATCAGTTACAAATATCTCCCATAAGAAAGAACAAAAGTAAAGATTTCAATAACTAAGTGTTATGGCTCATTAAGTGGTTTCATATGTTTCATTATCCATGTTTTATACTTTTGCAGACTTTAGTTTCAATTAAGTCCAAGGTGAGTCATTTAAGCTTAGCATACATAATTTGAAAGCGTACATTTATTTTTATTCTTGTTTTACTTATGCATTCACCCCCACATACTCTGTACATTCCAGAAGTACTGACCCATATATATGTCTAGGTGCTAAATTGTCTTATAATATAGGTTTGAGTGCTCATTTCTAGTAGCACGATTAACTATAAGCATCATCACCTATATCCTAGGTTTTGGTGAGTACTCATAGTCTAAGGACCCATCTTATCACTCATATTTAGTGTTAAAAGTTATTTTAGATCTTTGATTTTTGTTTAAAGTTCTAGTCAGATGGGGTCTATCCCAGTGGCTCTCTAGTTACTAGTAGAGGCTTGTCAGACTGTTTATGTTCTAAGTTCAAGAAGTTTTCTTAAGGTTTCCAAAGTTAAAGATTTACATTACAATATGGAATTGTTACCTTTAGTTTCTATACATGTTGGTTCACTTTTTATGTGAGTTTCAAGCTGAATAGATATCATGGGTTAGCTTCGAACTATTCATAGTCTTAAGCATCGTGTGGCCTCCATGGGTACTTCTGGTATGTTACAAACTTGGTATCAAATTCTAAGGTTTAAAGTGTACTAGGGAGTCAGACAAGATGCGATATGTAGAGTCTTGATCATCTATGTGAAGTGCACCACATTTATGAGTTGGAGGCTACTAAACGAGTTAGGAATCATTATTTTTTATGATCTATCATGCTTATAGTTTTCTCTAGCTTCCTTAACTCGTACTTTTAAGTGATAGAATATGCCTCCTCACCAAGCTAATGCACGCAAAAATAGTGATCAACCACCCCACGCTGACCCTCTGAATAAAAATATGTCTCATGCTGAATTTCAAGATGCCTTTCAAGTGTTGGCCCAAGCTGTGAATCCCAATGTTTAGGGAAACCAACAAGAAGTAGTCCCACTCTAGCAAAATGGTAACCTAGCTATAGCTCAGATTTAGAACTTTATGAGGATGAATCACCCGAGTTCCATAGGTCAAAAGACGATGGGGATTGTCAACTTTTTATTGATAAGGTGAGAGATATTACTCAGATTATTAATATTACTAAAGATAATAGTGTAGAGATGGCATCCTAAGGCTGAAGGATATTGCTTATGATTGGGTCCCTATATGGATGGAGGGTAGGGGTGAGAATGCAGCTCCTATGAGTTGGTGGGTATTTCAGAATACTTTTCTAGACAAGTTCTTTCCTTGTGAGATAAAGAGGATAAAGTAGAGGATTTCATAAACCTGAGGCAGGGATCTATGATAATGAAGAAGTACTACCTTAAGTTCACTCAGCTAGCTAAGTATGCCATAGAGTTGTTATCTGACTCTAGAGCTCGTATGAGTAAATTTGTTATTGGGTATCTGATTTGGTAGTCAAAGAGTGTAGGACTTCCATGTTGATTGGATATATAGATATTACATGAGAGATGACTCATGCTTAAAAAATTGAGGCAGAAAAGTTGAAGGAAAGAAAGAAGTGAAATAAGAGAGCTAAGACTAGATAGTTTGAGTATAGTCAGGTAAGGTTTGGAGGACGAATCTGTTCATAGTTTCAAGGTCATTCACCAGCGCCTATGCCATCTTCAGCCAATTTTCTTAAACCTAGGACCAGGCAGGAGCACTGGGGCAGGATTTCAAATTCTAGGTCTTAGAATAGTATAGTCGGGAGGCCTAGTTACTCAGCATATGCAAAGTGTGGCAAGACCCATCCTGGTGAGTGTTTGATGAGAAAAGGGGGTTGCTATGGTTGTGGAAAGTTGGGCTACAAGATCAAGGAGTGTTTATATGCTAAGCAAGGAAGTAGATATGCTCATCCTCAGAATTAGTCTATAATCTAGTAGTCCATTCGGGTCGCCAGTTCCCATACAGGGCTCATCTATAGTACCGGTAGCAGTCAGTGCAAGAATTAGTTTTATGTTTTACCATCCCATCAGGAGCAGAAGAGGTCTCCAAATATTGTCACTGTACGCTTTATGCCTTTTACCTTGATGTGTCTATGTTGTTAGACCCAAAATTAAATATCTCTTATGTGACTTTATTGATTGTTATAAATTTTAGGAGAGGTCCTGAAAATCTCCAGTTACAGAAATAGAATTTGGTATTGATCTTTTTCCTGATACTCAACCCATCTTTATCCCTCCATAGCGTATGGCTCCGGTCGAACTTAAGGAGTTAAAGAAGCAACTTAAGGACCTCTTAAAAAAGGTTTCATCAGTCCCAGTGTTTCTTTGTGGGTTGCTCTGATCCTTTTCGTATGGAAGAAAGATGTCACTCACAGAATGTGTAAAGATTATAGGCAGCTCTGATCCATTCTTAAGATCTATGATTTGTTCGATCGACTTCAGGGTGCCTAGTGGTTTTTCAAGATTGACCTTAGGTCGGGATACTATAATTTGAAAGTCAGGGAGAAAGACATTCCAAAAACAACTTTCCAAACAAGGTGCAACCATTTTGAGTTTGTGGTTATGTCATTTGGGCTGACAAATGATCCTGCAGCTTTTATGGACTTGGTGAACAGGGTCTTCAAGAAGTACCTGGACATATTTGTCATGTCTTTATAGATGACATACTGGTGTATTCCATGAGTGAGGAAAAATATGCAGACCATTTGATAATAGTACTGCAGACCCTCAAGGATTGTTAATTATTTGTGAAGTTTAGTAAAGATGAATTTTGGTTGGAATCTATTACTTTATTGGGGTATGTCATTTTAGGGATTGGTATTCATGCAGATCCTCAAAAGACTAATATAGTGAAGCACTGGTCTATATTCATCACTCCATCCGATACCAGGAGCTTTTTGGGTTTGGCTAGGTATTATAGAAGATTTGTTGAAGGGTTCGCCTCTGTAGACTCACCATTGACTAAGTTGACCCAAAAAAGTGAATTTTATATGGTCAGATAAGTGTGAGAAGAGTTTTTAAGAGTTTAAGGATAGATTGACTTTAGCACTAGTGTTAACCCTGCCGGAGGGGTTAGACAAATTCATAGTGTAGTGTGACGTGTCTAGAGTTAGGATAGGTTGTGTGTTGATTCAAAATAGGAAAGTGATAGCCTATTCCTCTAAGGAACTTAAGGATCACAAAAAGAATTACCCAACTAATGACTTAGATTTAGTGGTCGTGGTGTTTGCCTTAAAAATTTAGAGTCATTACCTTTATGGGGTATATGTTGATGTTTTCACTGACCACAACAGTCTTCAATATGTATTTTCTCAACTGGAGCTGAATCAACTTCAGAGAAGGTGGTTGGAGTTATTAAAAGATTATGACATAAGTGTGCTCTATCATCCTAGTAAGGACAACGTGGTGGCTGACGCACTAAGTACGTTGTCCATGGGTAGTGTAGCTCATATAAAAGAGAAAGAATGGGAGTTGGCCAAAAAAGCACATAGATTGGCCTATTTTGGAGTACTTTTGATTGACATGGATGATGGGGGAGTAGTGGTTTAGAACACCTCAAAATCATCTCTGGTAGTGGAAGTAAAGGAGAAACAGCAAAGTAATCCTATACTTAACCAAATATTGGAAGCAGTCCAGCATCAGAAGGTTGAGGTTTTCTCCCGAGGGGGATATGGTGTACTTCATTATCATGGTAGGCTCTGCGTTCTAACTATTGAAGGGTTGAGAGAAAGGATACTAGACTAGGCTCGTAGGTTAAGGTATTTCATTCATTTGGGTGCTACTAAGATGTACTGTGACTTACGGGAAATTTATTAGTGGAATGGTATTAAGAGGGACAAAGTAGAGTTTGTTGCCAAGTATCCCAACTGCCAGCAAGTTATAGTTGAACACCAGAAACCAGCCGGTATGATACAGGAGATCAGCACTCCCACCTACAAGTGGTAAGTAGTGAATATGTATTTCATCATAGGTTTGCCTCATATAAGACGTCAGTATGATTCAATTTGGGTCATAGTAGACCGAATGACTAAGTCATCTTATTTCCACCTGTCAAGACTTCAGATACAACGGATGCTTATGCTAAAATGTATGTTCAAGAGTTAGTAAGGCTTCATGGGATACCTTTGTCTATCATTTTAGAAAGAGGCATATAATTTACTTCACATTTTTGGCAGTCTTTTCATAAGGTCCTTGGTACAAAGGTTAAGCGTAGCACTATTTTCCACCCGTAGATCAATGGTCAGGCTGAACACACAATTTAGACATTAGAGGGCATGGTGAGGGAATGTGTTTTTAGACTTTAAATGAAGTTGGGATGACCATTTGCCTTTGATTGAGTTTGCTTATATTAATAATTATCATGCTAGCATTCAGATGACTCTATTTGAAGCATTATACGAGCGTAGGTACAAATCACCTATAGGATGGTTTAAAGTTGGTGAGGTGGTGCTAATTGGGCTAGATTCTATTCTTGAAGCTATGGAAAAGGTTGAGTTGATTCGTAAGAGATTAAAGACTGATAGAGCCATCAAAAATCTTATGCCGATGTAAGAATAAGAGAGCTCAAGTTTGAAGTGGGCGATTGGGTATTCTTGAAGGTGTCGTCTATGAAGGGAATTATGAGATTTGGAAAGAATGAAAAGTTAATTCCTCGATTTGCTGGTCCATACGAGAAAGTGAAGCAAGCAGGAGAGGTTGCTTACGAATTAAACCTTCCGCCAGAGTTAGTTGTGGTTCACCCAGTGTTCCATGTTTTAATGCTTAAGAAGTGTATTGGAAATCCATCCTTAATAGTTCCCCTAGAGAGTGTTGGGGTCAAATACAACTTATTGTATAAGGATATTCTTATGGAGACACTTGATAGGCAGGTCCGAAAGCTATGGAATAAAGAAGTAGCATGAGTAAAGTTTCTTTGGAGAAACCAACTGGTTGAAGGGGCCACCTGGAAAGCTGAAGTAGACATGATGACCAAGTATCCTTATATCTTTTCTTCCAACTCAGTTCCTACCAAAGGTAAATATTTATTTTACCCAAAATTCTTTCTCTTTAAGTCTGTTTAAGTATTCTTAAGTCATATCTTATATTATGAGTAATTGGATCGTTGTGATAGGTATAAGTTTGGCTATAAGTTAGGTGTAGAGGTGTTAATTCTTTTCCAAATCCTAGGTCAATCATATTCGATGATGAATGTTTCCAAGGGGAAGATATTATAATACCCCATGTCTGAAAGGCATTGCACAACACACGACTCATTCCCTTGAGCCGTATATACAACATATGAGTCATATATAGTAAGTTATACCTATGGAACTGTGGAGTATTTAAAGTCTATTGTATATACGAGATGAGACTAGAAATCATCAAAGCATGGTACGAATTGTATGAAGTGAGGTATTAAGTTCAGCAGTATAGGTTCCCTAAGTTTCTGTTCAAGATATGAGTGGTTGCTTCAAGTTGTATAAACAAGTAACGAGTCATAAGTTAAAACTCGTCCATTGACCAGTGTGTGCTATCTTTGCCACTTCCAAGATTATGAGTTACTAGTCCAACTCTTAACCTTATCATACGAGTCATATGGCTGGCTCTTGATAACAGGTAATCAATTTCTGTAAGATTCAGTTAAAGGGATTTTTGTTCTTTTTCCCTTATATAACTCCCAACCCACGACCTATAACCACAAAAGACGTGTTATTTTCCTCTATTCTCCAGTTAATTAACATCTTTTCTCCTTCCATAATTAAGAGTAAAATATTAGGCTTTCTCTCTTTAAGACATCTCTCAACCCTCAGAGTTCAAGTCCTCTTCACAAGTTAAGCAATTCCAAGTATGTGGGATTTTTGAACAAGGTTAATCTTCCATTCTTGGTCCCAAAAAGCATGATTTTAATATTAAATTTACATGTTTTATATTATGGCACATCCCTTAAATTATCATGTATTGAAGTATACCATTATCTTGAGATTTTAAGGCTAAAGATGCATACAGGTTATATCTACTCATATTTTGAACTTTAAGATTACTATTGTGCTTTGAATTTCATTACTTTGATTTGAGATTTTGATGAAAGATTTCTATATGGGTATTGAGCCTGATATTTTGTTATAAGTCTTATTAAAGAAAGTAAGAGTTTCAAGATTTAATAAAAAGATTAAGTTTACGAGAAGTTTAAAGCTTTTGAAGTTCCATTTATATGTAATATAACATAATTCAAGAAAGCTTGATATTTTGATCTAAAGATAAAGACCTGAAATCAATAAATTGTTTATCTTGAGTATGATTTAAAGTAAAAGAGAATCATAATTAGATTTCAGTCTATAAACCCTTATGCTATTTAAGGTGAATTTCTAATGTATATGCATATATATATATATATATATATATATATATATTGGGAGTAGTATTTAGCGCCGAGAAGTGTATGCAGATGAGCGTATCCTAAATTCCTGGAAAGTACGAGCCATCATAGGTTAAGATTTTTCCCAATATGGATGAAGTATAGTGATCAATTAAGTTAAGGTTCTATTCTGACGGCAAGTGTAGAACAGTTCTCCCCAACTTGTGTAAGACGTTGGACTCCATGGTAGCTCTCATGGTTTATGTCAATTACAAGAAGCTCCCATAAGAAAGAATAAATGTAAAGATTTCAGAAACCAAGTGTTATGGCTCACTAAGTTATTTCATATATTTCGTTATCCACGTGTTAAGATTTTGCAGTCTTTAGCTTCACTCAAGTCCAAGGTGAATCATTTAGTCTTAGCGTACATCATTTAAAAGTGTACATATATTTTGTTCTTGTTTTACTTATGCATTCGCCCCCACATACTCATACATTCCAGAAGTAGTGACCTATATATATATCTATGTGTTACATTGTCTTATAATGTAGGTTTGGGTGCTCGTTTCCAGCAGCACGGTTTATTACGGGCATTATCACCTGTATCCCGAATTTTGGTGAGTTTTCATAGTCCAAGGATCCAGCTTATCAGACTCCTTTTCAGTGTTGAAAGTTATATTAGATCTTTGATTTTCATTTTTCGAGTCAGCTGGGGTCTGTCCCAGTGGTTCTCTAGGTAGTAGTAGACGCTTGTCAGACTGTGTATGTTTTAAATTAAAGAAGTTTGTTTAAGGTTTCCAAAGTTAAAGATTTACATTACGATATGGAATTGTTACATTTAGTTCTATACATATTGGTTCACTTTTCATGTGAGTTTCAAGTTGAATAGATACCATGGGTTAGCTTGACTATTTGTAGTCTTAAGCACCGTGTGGCATCTAAGGGGTACGGTCGAGGCATTACAGGCTATAGTCCTCCCAAAATATAATGTATGCACCAAGCACATGGTCACATGGACTCCTAACACTGAAACATATGATTTCCAATGTTGATCCCTCGAGACCTACACCTTTACAGTGAGCTACACAATTCCATTTAGGTCCAAATTAAAATAGTTGTACATAAACCAACCGATAACCCAAAAGTCATTTATTAAGGCATTTACCAACATGGTATCGTCATACGAATATGCTTTCAAGATAATTCAATTATGTCAAACCAGTCCATATAACAAAACTGACTCCTAAGTTTCATTATCCAAGCCATGGCCGCCATAACTATCCAATTCTATTTATAACCATTTATTCTTTAATGTGATACAGTACGTTCAAAAATAAGCTAAATTATGTGAATATCCATATTTAAACTAAGATTATAAAGTGGGTTGAGGTTAATTCCATTATCATGACAAAATTCATCCAATTTGGGGAAACTCATGTCCTTCATTCCAACCACTAAAATAATGCACCAACTCTCAAAAACCATAAATTAAAGCATGAATAATCCATTTAAACCATGAAAAAAGCAATTCAAGTAATAACAATCAAAACCACTCAACCCAATTTAAAACCCATCAAGAAAACACATGAAATTTGATTAAATAGATGCCACAATGTAAAAATACAAGTTAGGGATGAGCAGCATGCCTGAAATATAGAACAATTTTAAAAGAATTCAAAGTTTGGAGCTTTAATGGTGAATTCCTTGTGAAACTCTTAAACTTTCTTGGGTTTAGAGTTAGAGAGAAAAGGGATGGTGTTTGGTCTTTGATAACTATAGGAAAAAGTCCAATTGGGTGTTTAAAAATTGTCCAATGGGTAAAAAGACTGAAAGCCCCTCAACCCAAGTGAAAAAAATAAAACTTGATGAATTTAATGTAATAGTATGGCACGTCACTATTGTGAAGGGTAGCTTCCATGCCACGCCCTAATCTTGGAGGTTATCCTCCTTGGCATGCCACTATCATAGAGTCTTACTGCCTCAGGGTTCCAAAATGACCTCGAACCTCTTCTAAAATTTCTGAAACTTTCTTAAAATATCTTTTAACATACCTAATCATAATTCCAGTCAAAACTTAATGTTACGTAGGTAGAAGGGTAAAAAATAAAATGATCAAAATTTTAAAAGGTCTTACATTATGATTGGGTTGAGGTTCAAATTTTATGCTGAAGTCAAATCAAAGATAGGATCCTAGGATCGGCTTAGGGGTTAAGTCAAGGTTTGGGCCCCAAGTTGAGGTTAGGGTTGGGATCAAGATCGGGTAGAGAAAGAGTTAGGATTCAAGTCCTTAGTTAAGTCAACCTGAGGTTCAAATTTTATGGCGAGATCGACTTGAGTTGATGATCGAGGCCATGAGATCCCAATTTTTGATTAGGATCGAGACACAGTTGAGGTTAGGGTTAAGTTTTGAGCTGAGGTATCTATTAAACCGAGCGTTGAATCCCAACTTTGGGTCTAAGTCGGGTTTGGAATCTAATCATGTCTCAGTTTGGGTCTCGAACGATAAAAGTTAGGGTTATACAAGGTTTAGATTCTTTCTTGATGTTGGGTCAAGGATCGGATCACAATCTGGATTGGGTCTCGAATTAAGGGTCAAATTTTGAGTCGGGGTCAGGATCTTGAATATTCAAATTCTTTCTTTGTTCAAAAGAAAATAACACTAGTTTTGTTAAATTATTGGGGTTGAAGGTTGGATAGTTATGAGTTAAGTTTGGGTTGAATTTTGAGCTACCTTATAGATTTGAGTTTGGGCTACTATTTGTCATGGGTTAAGATAAGTTGCGCATAAACTTAGCCTATTTATAATATAGATTATGTCCAGCTCATTAAAATTTAAATGGATTGAACAGGTCAAATAAGTTTGGGTTGAACTTACCAGCCTTACATACAAGTATGTTAGAGCTTAGACGTATCACTCTCCTTATTCGAGTCCCCTCTTAGAATCAACTAGGTTATTAAATCACAAAATGGTATATAATGTTGGCATATGAAGGAGTAACATATAATTCACTAATGTATATACATCTACTTCCACATAGATTTGGAGTGAAGGTTTTAATAAGGTGTGAATTAGAGGTGGAATTAAAGATTGATACACAAGTCATGCTCAAGAGAGATAATCTTAAGTATCTTGTATCTATAATTCAAGAAAATAAGGAGATTAAAGATGATATCGCATATCAATTGGAACAGAATTAGCAAAATAGAGGCTCGTGTTTGGGGTACTGTGTGATAAGAATGTATTAGCAAGACTTAGATGTAAGTTCTACGAAGTGGTGGGTACACATATATTGTATAATATAGAGTGATAGCTAGTGAAAACACACATGCTTAGAAGATAAAGTTAGCAGAGATGAAGATGTTCAGATGGATGTGTTGATATACTTGGAGAGATAGAATTGAGAGCAGAAGAGATGTTATACAAGACAATGTATGTGTATGAAAGACAAGATGAGGAAAGCAATGTTAAGATCGATTGTACATGTGAAGAGAAAGTTTGAGGATGCACCAATAAGAAGGTGTGAGAGCGCATAGACATGCATATAACAGTTGTTGAGACGGGTCAAAGAAGAACTAGGGGATATGATTACACATGACATGACACATCTTTAACATATTGAGGATATGACTCTAAATAGAAAGTAAAAAATTTGATGATAAGGGTAGAAAGGTTACTCTCTCTAGTCATTTTTCTTTGTCCACGGTGACCTTTTCCCACCTCGTATAAAATAATAAATAAAGTGCCTTATTCTTTAAAAAAAATTTGCAATTCGTTGGTTCGTTTCTTTGTTCATATTGTTATTTTGCAATTGTTATTTTTCTTTCAATCCTACTTTGATTAAACTTCTTTTGAGTTGAGGGCCTACTCCAGATATCATTTATAAAATTATATTGAGTATGTTATTGTATTTACTTCCAAATATCTTAAAATATCCACAATGAGGCAAAACAAATTAAATTCTGGAACACCTTGGGCCTTTAAGTCGGTTATGCAACTGGATAATTTAAATAAAAAACTTGCATCATACCACAACTTAACTTAACTACCTAAAATTTTAAATCTTTTAAATAATTACATAAATTCCTGATTTTACTTAAAAGCTCGGATACATCATAGAAGAATGTGATGTATTCATGTAAAATTAAGTGACACATCCAGAAGAATATGATGTCTCTGTGAAAAATTAAGTGATGTCTTCGAACGAATGTGAGGTATCCATTAAAAATTAAGTGATGTATTCTGAAGAATGTGATGTACCAGTGTGGAATAAATTAGGAATTTTTAATAATTTTAAAAAATATGGTATAAGAAGTAATTTGCTCCAAAAGGATTGGAATTTATGTAACTTTAATATTTTCATATACAATTTTTTTTAAGCCTTCCCACAAACTTTGTGTAGTTTGTTTGGAGCATATAAAATTCAGATTTGGTATTTGAATATTTTTGAATCAATGACTTGACAAATTATCAATGGTTCATTAAACACAACCTTATAGGTAATACTCCCTTCATTCCAAAATAATTGAATTTTTGAGAAATTTTTTAGTGTTTAAAATAAATAAATTTTCAAAACCCAAGAAAATTGTTGGAACTTTTTTTTCCATATTTACCCTTTCATTTAATGAAGTTCTTAAGAACTTTATATTTTCTAACAGAATAGGTTAAGAATCATTAAAGGGGTAAAAGTGGAAAGTAGTCTACAAATTACGTCCTTAGATATTTTTCTTAAAAGGTTGTTTCATATCCCAACAATTCAATAATTTTGGAATGGAGGGAGTACCATCTTCATTTCAATTTGTTTGTCTTACTTTTCTTTTTAGTCCATTTAATCTAGAATGTCTCCTTTTTTTTACCACTTTTAAATTCTATCTTTTCATGTGCATGGTTAAGATCACAAAATTAAATGATATTTTGATATATTTAGCATATCTCTAATTTAAGACTATGAGATTTAAAAGTCTTATTTACTTGTTCAAACGCCCTATCAAATCCAAGACAAATAGACAAATAAAAATAGAGAAAGTCTCGATTTATCCCATTTTTCTCGGCAAAATGGTGCCCTCTAGCAAGAGTTCATGCCATCAAGAACAGTGCATAATTGATGATTGTTAGCATCCCCAAATAGTGAGCGATAAACATCACCTCAAAGGAAGGTCACTTGGGACTTTGAGTTGTAGGGGACAAAAGAGTTATAAATTAGGTGTAGGTGACACAAGTCTTAATTATTGAGTGGAGGTAACAATTACTTTATTATGGATTAAGAAAGTTGGGGAAGTTTGAAAATATCCTACAAGTTTTAAAATTTATACTTTGATTCAAATGTTTACCTATATAACGAAAAATGAAGGGAAAAAGGACGTCTTTCTCTCTCTTCTCATCCATTATTATTTTCTCTCTCTTAGCGATTTTATTGCTCATTGTTGTTGCTTTTTTATTCATCATCTTCTACTTCATTATCATCTTCATCTTCTTCTTGTTGACTGTTTGTTGTTGTTGTTGTTATTGTTGTTGTTGTTACTGTTACTGTTGCTATTTGACTAATTTCTTAGGTCAAATTTTGTTTCAAACATTACTTTCCACTTTGGCATTCCTTCATAGGAGACCTTGGTAAGTCAAATTATGATTTTTAGTTGAATTTATCATCTGGGTAACTGCTACTGTGTTGTTGTTCTTCCAATAATGGATAGAACCCGATCATGAATCCAATATAAGATCCATCTAATTAAACAGATAAATCATCTATTACAACAGATAAGACATCTGTTTCAACAAAAGACTGATATGTTGGATTCATGTTTAAACAGATGGGCCATCTGTTGCAATAGATTAGTTATCTGGTGCGACATGATAAATATCTATTTCAACAAATTAGTAAGTGTTATAACAGAATCTGAACACAATTACAACAGAAGTGTTATCTATTGCAATAGGCTAAATATCTATTACAACAGATTACTAACCTGTTGCAACAGGTAAGTCATCTATCACAACAGGTTAATTATCTGTTACAACATGTCACTCATCTGTTGGAATCATCTTCAAAGGTGATTTAGTACTGTAAAATCAATCCCAATAGGCGTTTCATCTGTTGTAACAGATATTCAAGAGCGTAACATGAATTCTAATAGGTAAGTAATCTATTGCGACTGATCACTTACATGTTGCAACATATTACACATCTGTTGGAATTCATTCACGGCACTATGAAATTACTATCAACTCTTTTTAACAAATGAATTTATTTAGGTACCACTAATAGAGGGATCAATAACAATAGGGTGGATTATCATGGTCAATGGACCGAGAAGATCAATCGATATGTATGGCGTTGGAAAGAGGGTGAAATACTAGAGACGATAGCTATGAAAGTCCAAAGTAATGTTTTGTATGATGATTTTGTGAACTTAATCATCAGCTTTTGTGGACTAAATTATCAACTGGAAGAACTCGTCATCAGCTACATGCACAACTCCTTTGAAAATTATAGGGTACTGCCTTTCAAGATAATCGATCAGGTTCGGTTGTGTGCTTATCTAAGTGATTCAACAAGGCCGATGTTAAGGGTGTACATGGTTGAAAAGATGAGAGAGAATGAGAACCAAAACATAGAAAAAGAAGAACAAGAAGACTTATTTGATGATAGGTTGGATGATCTAGACATGAATATTTCAGATGATGATCAAACACTTATTCCCGTTGATGCGACCAATACGATGTTCAGTTCTTCTCAATCGACACAGTCTAGAAATATTCAAGACGATGAGACCGGCTTTTTTATTAGAATGTCATTCAAGGACAAGAATGAACTATCTAACACTTTGTTTATTTCTTGCTTGAAAAAAAGATGTCAGAATAAAGAAGGTGATTAATTCGAACGGTGTCTTTTACTTTAAATATGCTAATTCGAACTGCAAGTGGTGGTTGAGAGTGGTGAAGTATGCAAGTTCTGATAGATTCATCATTCATAGACAAGAAAAGCATCACACATGTGGTTCGGAGTACATCTCGGGCCAAAATCCTCACGCTATGGCAAAGGTCCTCGGTGAATATTTCAGGAATAGTTTCCTCGATGGAAAAGTCCCTTCAACAAGGGTTATGGCCAATCAAATCCTTATGGATTTGGGTGTCCTGGTCATTTATTGGAAGATAATGGCCATGAGGATTGCTAAGGACCTGGTTAGGGGGACACTCGAGCATAGGTATGCAGTCCTAGATGCCTACCATTACATGATTGAGTCCACAAATCCCAAAAGTAAGATGGCATTGCATCTGGATGAAAACGGAAGGTTTAAGTACTTTTTTATATCCTATGGTACATGGATTTAAGGTTTTTGACATTTGAGAAAAGTCATAGCCTTCGACGATACCTTCTTGTAGAGCAGATATAATAGAGTTTTGCTAGCGGCGATGGCACAGGATGAGGAGAATCACATCTTTCCTATCTCTTTTTATGTAGAAGACAAGGAATGTGATGCCTCTTATGGATTTTTTCTGAACAACTGCAAAGCTGCGTCGAAGATACCGAAGAGTTGTGTTTTGTATCGGATAGGAATCAAAGTTTTCCAAAGATGGGTTCACTTTTCTTCACTTCAGCTTTTGTTGTTGCATCAAGCATCTTGCAGAGAATATTCAAAACAACTATTACAACGAAAGGTTCGTCACCCTTTTTTATAGAGCAGCTAAAGCATATAGTAGAGAGAAGTTTTTAGACCATTTCAATCAAATAGCAGATGTGAATCCCAAGGTAGCAGAATTTCTCGCACGTGTCGTCTCGAGAGATGGAGCCGGGCATTCTGTCCAGCAGATAGGTACATTCTTATGAATTTAATGTCTTGTCTGATTTGCAAGTTTAGTATGATGTCGTACTAAGTGATTCTTTTCAATAGGTACAATATTATGACATCAAACATAGCTGAATCGGTGAATTTATTGTATAGAGATGAAAGAGAATTTCCCATCAAGGCTATGTTTGAAAAAATAAGCAAGAAGTATAGCGAATTTTTTAACAAAAAACGTGTGCAGTTCAAGTGCCCAAAAAAAAACCCGATTTGTTCTCAAAATTGAAAAAATAATATCAACGAACGTCAGTTTGGGGAATAGGTTATTCTCTCATAAAATAGAAAATTACAAACACAGTATCACTGGTCATAGTGATGTTGACACGGTCGATCTTTAAACAAGATCTTGTACATGTAGAGTTTTTGACTTGGACAAAATACCTTGTCCACATGCTATGGCAGCGCTTTGAGATCAATACGGTCATAAATATGAACCTGAAGTTTACGAGCAATCCTCTTAATATTATTTGGTGGAAAAATATGAAATGGCATATAATGGGCATATTACTCCGGTGCCTCCCGAAGAATCTTGGGTTGTTCCTGCAGAGCTTATGGGGAGATTAATACCTCCTCCATATATTAATCCAAGCACTATCAAATCAAGAAGAAAGCCATATAAGAGGAGGCGTGGAGTTGGAGAATCATTTTCATCAAGAAGAAACAAGTGCTCAATATGTAAGTGCGCTGGCCACAAAAGAACTACATGCCCGAATCGTAATCCACCATGATCCTTGTAATTACAGAAACTTGTGTTGTTGTTTGTTTTTTGTGGGATTTTATATATTTAACTCATTGTTGTGAACCTAATATTATCATTTATTTTATATAAAATATCTTTTTTAATAACTTGTGCATCAATAAAAAGAAGAAAAACATGAACTAAATAATACAGCAGACCACAATTATTCTCAACGGTTCCATCAAACTGGGAATGTTTTCCTATAACAAATGACAAATCTATTGAAACAGATGGATAATCTACTGACAGAAACCCAACAGATGACCAATCTTTTCCAACACATAGTCCATCTGTTGAAAGAACTCAAAAACCAAAATTGCTAAGGCTATTGGATTCAACATTGCTCCTTGCATCTAACCGTTGACATGTTAACACGTATGTATGTTTAGAAGAAATAGACAGAATGAAAATTGAATAAAAATTAAAATGCCAAAGTCAACTAAAAGTAAATTTTTCACTAAACGAAAAATAAAATACATTAGCTATAGATCCGATATAGAAAAATTAAAATACATACGCTAAAAGAAAAAATACCTTCTAATTATTATTATCATCATCATTATTATTAATGACAGGCGGCCAATCAACTCACAGCAGCAGTGCCCTCATCATCCTCTGCATCTCTCTGAACATCGTCGCACTCACAGCGACCAACTCCCTTTGTAGGTCATTTACCTGCTTCCAAAGTTCCCGCACTATGTCGCATAAAATAGCAATGTCCAGAACAGGATCATCCATATCTAGAACACGCATGAATTGACAAATGTAAAGAAAAAAAGTCCAAAATGTAATACAACGTATACGACCAACTGGTAAATTTACACCAAAAAGAAACTTACCTCAATAAGAAAGGAATATGATCTTTGAAGAGAAGTGGTTAGAGATGTCACACGAAAAGAAAAAATGTAAAAAATAAATAAAGTTGAGTAGAATGAAGATTAAGGAGGGACCCATTTATAGAGGATTGAATTTGGACGTGTCAGGCCAAAAGGCACAACTGTTCAGCTACATTGTATTAATTATATTCAAACTGTTTGCATTTTCTTTTCTGTGAAATTTCTTTAACATTAATACTTCTCACCTTTCTAAAATGGTTTGAGACTCGTTAACAACCGTTATTATTGAGTTGTTGCAATATATTTAGCATCTGTTGCAATGGATGGATTGAATATGCAATAGATGGTCTATCAAAACATATTTACCATCTGTTGCAACAGATGGATTGTATATGCAACAAATGAGTCATTTGATGCAACATATGTATTATCTATTGAGACAGATGAACCATATATTGGAGGAGATATTTTGATTTCTTCTAATAATAGGGGTAATCTTGGAAGAATATAATAAAAGTCTCTTGATTTTATAAATAGGACAACTAAATTGAAACAAACATTTTTAGCAAGAAGTAATCACATGCGTGTTGATGAATAAACACCGTCTGGCCTATCGCAACAGATTTACCATCTGTTGCAACATATGGATTATCTATTGCAACAGACGGACCATATGTTGGAGGAGATATTTTGATTTCTTCCAACAGATGATTCGTCAGTTACAATAGATGGAGATTTCAATTCATCAGATGTTTTAAATGTGTTAAGCTAAAAAGTCACGACTCTTCAAACCATTTTATAATAGTCATCACATATGTTCAGATGAATAAACAACATTGTCTGACATCTCCTGATGGGGTAGGAATAATAAGGAGTGTACAATGGATCCCATTTTCATCCGTGGGAGTTATGTATATTATTGATCAGGCTACCGTGACAAACACATAAAGTGCAATGATTTTGTAAATGTAGTTTTTTACCGATTAGACATTGATCCTTCAAACAAGATCCTGCATTGTACAATTTAGTTTGATAGGTGCGAACTGATAAGGCCGAATGATTCCAAGACGATGGTGTCGATACCCCGTTACAATTTAATGGCAGTTTATGCTCATGTTTTTGCGTCAAGTTTGGGGAAGGGTTTAAGATGTTGGAGGCAGTATAAATATCCAATAGTGATTGGATCGATTTTAATGTCGCAATGGACTTCTTGAAATGCCTCAAAAGCCTCGCAATGCAGCAAACAATAATGGAACCAATAGAAATTGCCCTAGTCCAAACTTATATAAATGGATTGTTGGAGGAGACTTTTATACAATAGAAGGCACTTGGGAGAATATCTATACGTGAAGGGGGAGGTGAAGACGGCCATATATCATCTCAGACCTTGTTTAAGAGGAAACACAGGGTAGGAAGGAAAGTGTAGAGAAATTGGATAATGAAATTGACATGAGAAATGAAAAAACTGGATGAGCTTCAAATATGGAAGTGTATCCAAATATAAAAAACTGTCAGTCGATTAAAAAAATAAGAATGATCAACAGGACTAGAGTTGGACACTTTGCTTGAGAATGCAACTAGTGAGCGTGGCCTCAATGAAGACTCTCACAAAGTGCAGGACTAGAACTCTAAGGAAGAAGCTTCGTGAGCACGGAAGGTTGTAAGATTGTAGGTCAGAATTGAAACCTAGACCAATAACTTCTGAATTAAAAATAAGGGAAGCCAAGGCATCAATCTCTGAAGTCTAACTTGCATGTCATGACTTCTATTTATGGCTATGATCAGGTCAATGGCAGTAGAAACAAAAAGGTCTGAAGTTGGGCCAACATCCCATGCCTTGTTATTTCCACTTCCTTTGACCTGACCAGAGCCATAAACAGGAGGCATGGGATGCAAGTTTAACTTAAGAAATTGCCACCTTGGATTGATCCCATATTTTTAATACAGGAGTTATTGGTTCAGGTTTTAATTCACACCGATAATCTTACCACCTTCCATGCTCGCGAAGCTGCTTCCTTAGAGTTCTGATCCTGTATTTTGTGGGTCTTCATTAAGGCCACGCTCGCTAGTTGCAGTGACCAGCTCAAGTCCTCTTGACCATTCTTATTTTTCTTTAACGACTGATGAATTTTCATTTTTGGATACACTTTCACATTTGGAGCTCATCCAGTTTTTTCATTTTTCATTTCAATTTCATCAGCTAATTTCACTACCATTTCCTTCCTACCTTGTGTATCCTCTTAAACAAGGACTGAGATGACATATGACCTTCTCAACCTCGCTCTTCCCGCACAAGCATTCTCCTAAGTACCTTCTGCTTTATAATAGTTTCCCTTCAATAACCCAGCCATATAAATTTAGACTAGGGAAATTTCTATTGGTTCCATCGTTCTTGCTATAGTGTGAGGCTTCGGAGGCCTTTCAACAAGTCTATTGAGCCATTAAAACTGGTCCAATCACTATTGGATATTTACACTGCTGCCAAAAACTTGATCTCTTCCCCAAAATTGACATAAAAACATGAGCATAAACTGTCATTAAATTGTAATGGGGTATCGACACCACCATCTTGGTCCCTCAGCCTTACCAATTCAAACCTAACATTCTTAACTGTAAAATGCCATATCTTGTTTAGAGGATTAATGCCTAATAGGTAAATAACAAACATTCAAAAAATCATTATACTAGATGTGTGTTTTCATGATAGGTTGATCAGTAATACATACCAACCACATATGAAGTGGTTCCACTTGCAAGCAGCTTATTTCTCCAAACCCATCTTTACTCGAGAATAATGTTGGTCGAGCAAAAGTGGATCCAGTTCACTTCTTTTTATCTGCAAACAAGAGAAATACATTTGATATCAAACAAGAGAAGAACAAAAATAACATTACAAAAGGATAACACAAAATTAAGTGAAACAACAGATGACGAATCTGATGTAACAGATTACCCATCTGTTTAACCGATGACACATCTGTTGCAACAGATGGATGACATGTTAGAACAGATGGTTCATCTATTGGAATAAATCAAACCAGCCTTATTACTGGTTTGATTTCTTCAAACAGTTTCTACATCTGTACAAAAGGGTAACATAAAATTGAGTGAATTAATAGATGACAAATATGATGCAACAGATTACCTATTTGTTTAAACGATGAGGCATCATTGCAACAGATAATTAACATGTTGCAATGGATGGGTCATCTATTGGAATAAATCAAACCAGCCTTGCTACTGGTTTGATTTCTCCAAACAGTTGCTCCGTTTGTTCCAACAACTGATTCATTAGTTGCAATAGTTGAGAAAACTATTGCAACACCACCAACAACAACACCATCAACAACAAAGAAACAACAACATCCACGACACAAACGCCATATGTTCCAACACGACCACCACCCACAACAACAGCACCACCAAAGTACCAAACAAAATACATTAAAAAAACTATACTGACAACAAGGCTTTTTAAGTTCTCCCAACAGATAACTTTTTTGCATATTTTAATAAAAACAACAGTTCGTTCATTCAAGACTTAAAAGTCACCTTTCCTTTAATTTTCTCAATAAATAGGAAACTGGTAATGGGTAAATCATTAATATCAACAGATGTAAATATCTAATTTAAATGACATAGAAAGAAGAAGAAGACATGGAAAGAGCAATAGTGAACCACACCTGCAATGTAAAAAAAGACAAGGGATCAGAACATCCAGTTCAGTCGAGAAAAGATATTGGTTGGTTGAGATCTGAAAGGATCCTCATCCAAAAGAAGAAAGGAAAAAAGAAAACAAAGAGGATTGAGAATAAAGAAGAGTGATAGATGAGTTGAGTCTTACTTTATGGCTGAAGGAGGGAGTATCTAGATATGGGTTTTAAATATCCATTAATAACTTTTGAGGGGCACTAGGAGACGGTGACATTGAAAAGACCAGATAAGACTACCCAGGAGATTTTTTAGTTATCTAAGTAGTATGAAGTAATATTTTTTATCGCCTTAATATTTTAACTTTTTAATCTCAAATTGGAAATACCTAAATTGCTTTAAAAGGGGATCTTAAAACATTAAAGTGCAATAGATGGAAATTTCTATTTGGAAATTTCCAAAACTCGATCATCTATCACAGCAAATGACATAATCTATTTGATAGTTTACAACAGATGCGTAATATGTTGTAATTTATTACCTAATCTATTTGATTTAATCCAATAGAAAAGATATCTGTTGCAACAGGTTGAACATTTATTTATATATAATTTCAATTGAGTTCATATGTTAGACTAATACCTTAATTGAATAATCTAGGACTAGGGGTGAGTTCTCATAGGGTCAGCTAGTCAACTACAACGTCAATTGAGTCTTTTGGCAATTGCATGATGAGAAGGTATTGCATTCCTCCCAACCAGAGTCATTGATAGATCACTCTAAGCCAAACCGATTTTTACTACCTCATATGTTTAACTAATACCTTTATTGATTAATCTAGGGCTAAGGGTGAGCTCTCATAAGGTCAACTACAATATATGGAAATGCCTATTTGATAATTTACAACATATGGGTAATCTGTTGCAACATATGACAATCAATTTGATAATTTACAATAGATGGGTAATCTATCATAATAGATGACTTAATCTATTTGATAATTTATAACAGATTCGTAATATGTTACAACAGATTACCTAATCTGATTGATACTTTACAATAGATGCTAAATTTGATGCAACATGCTGAACATTTATTTTTATACAATTTCAATTGAGTTCATATGTTAGACTAATAGTACCCTTTTGGCAATTTCTTGATGAGAGGGTTAAAAAGTACGCATATTTTTTATAATTTTAAAAATAATTAAGATCAATTCAGACCAAATTAACATTTTCAAAACTTGTAATTCTTTTCCAAAATACAAATCAACCCATACAAAATATTTTATCATTTCAAATCTCGAGTTCTCACTCTTTTCTCTCTCATTCTCACTCAACAATATAGTACAGACAACAACTACTCTACAAATTGCTCAACCCTTCACAACAAATCACTTTTCTTCTTATTTTTGACCATATAGGTGTTATTTTTGACTTTATTCTTACTTGTATCAGTCGTTTTCTTTGTCTTCGTAGGTAATAGAGTTTGAGAAAAGTTTTATATTTGTTATTTTTATCTAAAAAATAAGGGTTTTTAAGTTAATGATGAAAAATATAACTTTTAATTGTATTATCTTTGAGAATGGGTTTACAATTTTGAGTTTTGATGGTAAAATCATAGGAAGAACTCGAGAAAACCCTAGTTTCTATCGCAGTTTTTCTTTGACTGTCGTGGTATTATTGGATAGTGTTTACGGTATTGGTGGTGGTGGTGGTGTTTGTGGTCGTCGTGGTGGAACTAGTGGTGGCATTGGTTGGTGGTGTTTGTGGTGGCTGTCGATGGTGTCAGTATTTATGTTATTTGTGGCATTAATTGATGGTGTTTGTGGTGGTGGTTATTGATGTGTCGGTATTGGTGGTGGTTGTAAAATATTTTTTAAAATTTATGCATAAATCAATTGTACTATAATTTTTGTTTTTCTATTGTTTGTAGGTAAAACATATCTTCCAAAAGAACAGAAAGTAAAAGTGGATCAACGTCTGACCACCCAAAAAAAAAGCTACAGTACAAAGGGATTTGGAGGAGCTTCCTGAACAAAGTGAAGCTGAGGAGAGATATGAAAACAACATTGAGGGAGGTGGACAAGGGTTTATAGATGGTGATGAAGAAAATGAAAGTGAGAAAGAGGAGGAATTAGAGAGTGAGAAAGAGAAAGAGGATGATCATCAACATGAAGATAACGGATCACCAATGGGGCGTGAATTAATATTGACATCCTAGCATGATCTTATCAAAACTTTTAGTGTTGACAGGTTTCGATTTGCGATGCCGATAAATGACCCAGAAGCAGAACTAACTGGTAAAATTATACTTAAATGTCAGATGGGGAAAATTTTTAATAAATTTAGGAAAATTATGAAAAACGAAAACATAGATGGACTTTTTAAGAAGAGCTACTTTGTACGCTTTCTTGAGATGCCTGAGGATCCCCCTGCCCATTTCTGTTTCCCTATGACGATGGTATATGGTCTTCTCAAGCGTAGGATCAAGTATGTGGGGGATGATAAAGATCCGAAGGAGGGGGCAAATGGAAGATGGATTAAATTTGGATCAACTATTGTGGCATGCCGGTTTGTTTTGGTTTGTAAGAGTTTTCCATAGTGACGGGCTTAAGATGCCATCGTCCAAAAGAACTACCACCCCGCAAAAGATCCAAGGCAAGAAAACACAAGGAAAAAATAGATGGGTTGTTTGACATTTCTCTACGTGGCTATAAAGTATTAGATTAGTTGACAGATCTCAAGGCTAAAACCATACAAGATAAGTACAGGGAGCAATTGTGATTAGTTTGGTTTGCCCATTTGGTTATATTGGCAAGAGATGCCAACAAGGTCATAGAAGATGATTTGTTGGCGCGTGCTGAGGATTTTGATAAATTTAATAATTATTCCTGGGATATGATAGCTTCTACTTGACTGTCTAATATTTACTGACAAAGCTATCCTCAGGGAAGACCACATTATATGGCTTTCCTTGGGCTTTTATGGTAAAATTAATCCCTATTTTTACTTATCCATTAATTTATATTGAATATAGTTATTATGACTTTTTTTTTGCTTGCTTCCTATTTATATTTTTTAGGCTTGAGCATTTGAAGTCATTCCTCCCCTCCAAAAGTAGGTAATGGATTACCCGGATGAGGTTTCTCATCCAAGGATGTTTAGGTGGTTGGTTGCAAAGAGCAACACTAAAATTAAGAAGACTGGTCTCTTTAACCCTCCAGATGATGCAGTACATCTTTTTCAAGTAAAATAATTTTACTCAATGAAAGATATTAAACAGATGTTATACTTGGTACAATAGACGTTATATCTGATACACCAAATGGGATATCTATTGATATAGATTACCCGTCCTGTGCCAATAGATGCAACAGATAGATAATCTGTTATGACATATCTTGTATCAGATTACCCATCTGTTGCTTTGGTTCTCTGAACCCGACTTCTAACAGATTAACCATCTACTACAAATTATGCAACAGATGTGTAATCTGATGTAACATATTGTAAATCTATTATGACATACAGATTATCTGTTGCATAACATGTAACCCAACATATTACCCATCTGTTGCTTTAGTTCTCTGAACCCGACTTCTAATAGATTAACCATCGACTGCAAATTATGCAATAGATGTGTAATCTGATGTAATATATTGTTAATCTGTTGTGAAATACAGTTTATCTATTGCATAACATGTAACCCAACAGATTACCCATCTTGTGCAAATGGTGCAACAAATTGATAATTTATTGTGACAGATAATTGATATTTTGTATCAGATCATCCATGTGTTGCTCTGGTTCTCTGAACACGACTCAAATGGATTTTAACCATATACTACAAACTATGCAATAGATGGGTAATCTGATGCAATATATTGTTAATCTGCTACAGAAGTCAACTATTAAAATATAATATAACTGTGAAAATTATTATATTATATGATTTAAATGTATCTATCTTTTTTATAGGTTGTGCATCCATAGATCGTGTTACTGAGGAGGAGTCTGTGATGACTTCTTATATTACTCTAGGTCCTGTTGATACTATAGTAGACCCAACGGTGGAGTTAATAAAGAAGGAATTAGCTGAAGCAACATTCATAAGAAGAGCAGTTAGGCAAGGTCAGCCTAATGTTGAAGCTATTCATGACCAACCTACTAAGGTAGATCCGGGTGCTTCTTCTAGTGGAGTTGTTGGTGTTGGTGGCAGGCATGCTGATGTTGCTACCACTCATGATGATGAGCATATTGATGCTCAAGAAAAAATAAATATGTTTGAAAATACCTCTTTCACAGTCCCCTCAACCTTACACAGGTCCTTCTTACCCTTACATCAGTCCTTCTCACCCCTCTCCACCCTCCTGTTCTCATTGTGAATGCAAAAAGTGTAAGGACAGCCAGGATAAACTCTATGAAAAAGTAGAGGATATATCTAAATATATCGAGGAGTTCAAATCCAAGTGGTGTGTCATACCATCCAAGAAGGTGAGGGTGCCATACACTTTTACAGTGTTGGTTAGGAGAAAGACGAGAGCAATTAGAGACTACTCTCTGGTCAGAAATCAAAAAATTGCAATTCCTCCCTCTCCAAAAGTTGTTGAAGTTCAGGGGCCAGTCAAGAAAGTTGACATGTACGCGGAACTTGGTACCGAAGAGAAGAGGGATTTGCGACAGGACAAGAATGCCAAGCCAGGCACACCAGATTACCCCAGGCCTCCCTTTTCCCCTCCAAGACTTCCAGACTATGACTTAAGTGCGTATGCCATATGAGGACAAGGCAAGTTTACTTTTCCTAACCTAGCCTTCTAATGCACCCCATGAAGAAGAAGCTATGCAACATATATAAAATCTGTTGCAACAGCTGGGTATACTGGTACAACTGATAGTGGTTCTGTTGCAACTTATTATCTACCTGTTGCATAAGTTGCGTTGGATTATTGATTCATAGAACCCTATGCAATAGATGGACCATCCGTTGTATCTTTACAATTACTAACCTATTTAAAAATTGACTTTTTATATCACAACATCTTGACAAAATTCTCTACCTTATGAGGAAAAGGCAATTAACGTACCGGGAAGCTTATGAAGCTGCCGATAGGAAAATAGACCTCGACTTCTACAAAAAGTTCAAGGATAGGTACGATCAACTCAATGGGGAGGCGTCAGCCTGTGGCATGGGACTTGATTTCATAGTTTCTACATTAGACTTGGATGAATAAGAAATGATAAAATATGTTATAGGGGAGAGGCCAAATCCATAGGGCAAGAGCTGGACCGAGGCAAAGAGGATTCTTGCAGTCATTAGCGTGAATGACATGCATTATCGGGTTGTTGAGATACTACTCGAGGAGGGAAATATCAATGTTTATGACTGGAACAAACCTATCATCGATGATTTTGATCTTTTTCTCCTCGTGGAGCCATTGATGGAGTTGTTGCCCATCTTGTTGAGGGAGAGTAAACTGATGAATCATTTGCCAAAGAAAGTGTTGATGATGAAATCATAGGATTTTAAAGGTTGAAACAAGGGAATGATCCTTCCAAAAAAAGATACCGGTTATGCGAGCGGCTCGCACGCTCTTGCACATATCAAATGTTTGCTGACCGGCACAGAAATAGCCGAGCCAATGACTTTTCTATGCGAAAATGCTGTGGCAAACCTATAAGAGGTCTGGTCCTATGGGGTACTAATTGGAAGCTTGGAGCCTGTATATATAGAAGAGCCTGTGAAATAGCAATTTTTAATTTTAAGTCACCCTTCACTTTATTACATGTACATGTAGTGGCAATAATTTTTTTCTGATGAAAGTTGAGTTTTTTATAATGCAATAGATTGTTAATCTGTTGTAAAATATATTGAATTTGTTCTGGCAGATAGTTTATCTGTTGCAATAGGTTGGTCAACTGTTATGCCGATGTTATTTCTATGTAATCTAAGTGTAATCTGTTGCAACAGTAGGAAAACCTATTTGATAATTTTCAATAGATGACCTAAATTTTACAACATATGCCTAAATCTTTTTGATATTTTTCAACAATTACGCTTGAATATCCATGCGCTCGACAACACTAAACCAGTAGTAAATACATACACCACCATAAAAATTTCAGCAATTAGGCTTGAACAACAACACTAAACCAGTAGAAATAACGACAATAATGTAGTATCTTCTTGCTTGATTTTGTTTCTCTTCAGAAGTCTTGACTTTGTTTAACAAGCCCCAGATTACACAATTTGCTTGTGAAGGGTGTCGTTCTTTATACCAATCAAAGTAATTGCATCCACCCAATTTCTATACAAATAAGAACACAATTACAAAATAATTACAAGTCAATAATTAATTAACTAATTAAATAAAAAATATTATCTTTAAAATCTTACAAGTAAAAAACCTACGACCTGGATTTTGTTGAGTCCAAGAATTCTTTAACAGAGTTTCATGACCGCACTTACAATATCAAAAATCTTTATCACAAAAAATATTGGAATATGCGCTCGAAATTGTCAAGCTCAGTTGGAAAAATAAAAAAAATGAAGAAAAGAAAGACCATATACAAATAATTTGAAGAATTTGGATAGATAAAAGAAGATGACGATCAAGAAGAAGATTGGGAATTTAGGGTTAAATTTTAGGAGGAAGATAAAAATATAAGAAAATGGGGGGGAATTACTGTTGGGGGCCAAATGATAGCAAGTCAGCAAAAAATATCAAACTGACACATTTGATGCCTATTTTATTTTACGTGTTTAAAATGAATACTGGCTACTTGATGCCTATCTATTACAATAGATTGGTCATCTGTTGCATTATCTCGATGTTTCTAAGTCCATCTCTTACAACAGTGGGAAGACCTATTTGATAAATTCAAACAGATTACCTACCTGTTGCAACATATGTCTAAATCTATTCGATTTTGTCCAATAGATGTGTCGTTTTTTGCAATAGATACATTATCTATTGCAATATTTGAATCTAGTATTCCTTTTCAATTAATAATTTCAAATCTAAGGAAAAAATAAAATTCATAGAAAAAATAAAATAAATCGAAGCCTTCAGAAATTAGCTGAAATAAGTCAACGAATAAATGAAATATAAAAAAATTATTATTGGTACAGATCTCAACAAATACATCAACAATTTAAGTATGATGCCAAGGATTACTTTGACAGGCTCAAGATATAAAGATCTACTCAATATGGACAAGTTGTTCTTCATTCGGTGCTATGGAATTCAGCTTTTTTCGTCGTGGATTTTTTTTGTCGCTTATGTATGGTTTCTACGCTTTCTGTTCTTCATATTTCCATAAAAAGAGTAGCATAATATCAATATTGTTCAGCAGTAGCTTCTACATCTACTTGAAAAGCCAGAATTGGTCAATGCTAATCACGAAGATACAACAAAATGGAAAAGTAAAACTCATCTATTCTAGCAAATAAAATAGGTCTTACTCCTGTTTTAAATTGTCCCAAGTAGATTATATTTTTGTTCAACAATGAATCACCTATTGGGATAAATATCTACATGATGATGACCTGTATGATAATTTCCAATGAATGAACCATCTGTTGCAACATATGAATCATCTATTGCAGCAGATAGGTCATCTGTTGGTACAAATAAAAGTGGTACAAAAAGTTATTTGATTTTCTAAAATAGACGACATATGTCACAATAGATACTTTATCTGGTGCAACAAGTTAGTCAACTGTTGCAACAGACGTATATATCTGTTTTATAATTTTTAGCAGATATGTCATCTGTTGAAACAGATATGTGTCTATTTGTTTTGTTAGTTGGAAGACATATATATTCACCTTCTTCAGCTCATGATACTCTCATTTTGACATTGTACATTGCTCAGTGCAACACACAGATAGAGGAGTTGCAATTTTGCTTTTTTGGATGCTTGATAATGCCTTGAAAATCACTTTCTTTCTCCTCTTAGCCCTAATCTCTAATGGAACGGATGGAAATAAAATGCTCTTTGATGGAATGAGACCCCTCTTAGATATCAATTCCTTTACAGAAGTATTTAATGCAATAATAGCATTAATCACTACATTATGTTTCGCCCTACAGTCTTGACATTTGCATGCCGAACATTAACTGGAAGAGGCAAAATCTGTATAACCAGAATGATTATTCTCATAATGGTTTTCTTTAAATATTGTAAGAGGAGAATCATTAGCACTAACAACAGCACCACTACCACCACCAACAGCTCCATCACCGCTAAAACCATCAACAACAACAAGCCCACCCTCCAAAATTATTTTTCTTATAATGGTTATTACTCTAAACAATTCTATTTTTATTCTGTCGATGAGATTAGGGTCTGATAAAGTTTTCATAGTCTGTAAAGTAAGAAAAATTAGCATCTTCAACTCTCGATTGGTCGGAACTAGAGACGGATGCACAATCTAACATAAATTATTACATATATTAGAATGATGATTAGATCATTCAAAAAAATTATTAATTAAAAGAAAAAATTAATTATAATTATACTTACTGCATCCTTCGAGGGGGTGAAGAGATCAAGAAATTTTATATTTTTATCAGTTTTGGCCGACAACCATCTCAAAATTCTTGGACAGGAAACTCCTTCCTGGTAGTTCACTTGTTGTCTCAAATAAGAAATGGCTTTAAATGCTCAAGCCTACAAAATAACGTCAATAAATCAAAGCCATTATTGAGTAAAAAAATTAAATGTTATCATAATAAAAGAAAGAAACATTTACCATAAAAGCCCATAGGAAGCCATATAAGTTGACTGTCTTTGGCGCTAACGGAGTTAACAAATATTTGACAGTTATTTTGAAGCTTTCATAACCCCAAGGGTAGCTGTTAAACGCCTTAAAATCCTCAGAGAGATTTATTAAACCTAGGCTTATGTTGTTGTTAACGTCTCTCGCCCAAAGAATATTATGTACAAATCAAAACAAGCACAATAACTGCTTATGCTTCTTTGAAAGTTCTTTACCTTTCAACGCTTCTATTAAATTTTTGTTTTTAAAGCTTGGACCAACAATGGACACCAGTTCATCACGATCACATGATCTTTGCCTTTTTTGGGTGTGCGGTGTGCTTTTTTTGAGTTAGAATAGGTATAACTTGAGAAGGAGGATAACATTTTAGTCTGGTAACTATGGCAAACTCCTTCCAACCAAAACAAACAGGCATACCATAGTAATTTATCTATACCTCATCCATCTCATCTTTGTTTTCATATATAAACTTGTGCTTGAGAAGTTCATATACCATTTTTATTTGGAAACGAGCATTGTTGTCCTCCGACAAATCAAAATATTTCCCAAAGTAGTTGTCCTTGAAATAAGCATTCAATTTTTTTTCTCAAAGTATTTTTTGGAAGGCATCTATAGATTTTCCCATGGCTGACTTAACCATGAAATCACTTGTTAAATATGTGGTACATCGCACTGCATTCTCACAGGATAACAATCATTGTTGAAGGCTTTGACCAATTCTTCGGTGGAAGGGCTATTAGCATTTGCATCATCTCTTTTGAAACATTCCTCCTCTCCGTATTTATCATATTCTGCTTCCGGTTGAGATAACACTTGTAAAGCAAGCTCATAGAGTGATGGATGTAGCCTAGCTGCTTCGCTTGTTTCTTTACTTAGACTTGATTCGATTTTTGTTCTTTTGGGAACCATATTATCTAAAATTAACAAGAACATAAAAAAATATATTATAGTTGATTAATGCATCATTAAAAAGGATAAAAGTAAATCAAATAAGCAAAACAGTAAAATAACAGTTGCAATAGATCACCGATCTATTGCACCAGCTAGTATATCTGTTGTAGCATATAACCAACCTATTGTAGCGGATGAGTAATCTGTTGCAATAATCTAATTGCAACAATACAAAATATGTCACTCATCTTTTAAGACAGATGATCACATACTATTACGACATATGAGTGATCCATTGGAATAGTTAAATGACCTATTGCAATGGATGAGTAATCTGTTGTGATAATACAAAATAAATTACTCATCTATTGAGAAAAATGAATGTTCTATGCAGCAGATCACAGATCTATTGCAACATCATCTATTGCAACATATGAGTGATCTGTTGGAATAGTTAAATAACCTATAACAGTGGCTGAGTAATCTATTGCAATAATAAAAAATATATCACTCATCTATTGAGAAAGATGAATGGTATGTATAATAGATCACACATTTGTTTTGATATCATCTATTGCAACATATGAGTGATTTATTGGAATAGTTAAATAACCCGTAGTAATGGCTGAGTAATCTGTTGTGACAATACAAAATATATCACTCATCTGTTGAGAAAGATGAATGGTCTGTGCAACAGATCATATATCTGTTGCAATATATGAGTGATCTTTCGGAATAGTTAACTAATATGCAGCAATGACTGAGTAATCTATTGTGACAATACAAAACTATCACTCATCTATTGAGAAAGATGAATGGTCTGTGCAACAAGTCAGACATCTATTGCAACACATCAGTGATCTGTTGAAAAAGTTATCAACGATCAATATTGTTTAGATTTCTTCCAACATAGGTTCATCTATCGTGGCAGATGAATGATCAGTTGAAAAAATCAAGTCTTGGATATTTCCTGTTAGAAGAGTTGATAGGATTTTATCCAACAGGAGGTTCATCTGTTGCATCGGATCATAAATCTGATGGTTCTTCCATTGCATCAGATGGTTAATTAGTTGCATCGGACTTTTTATCCAATGCTTAATCTGTTACACATATGGTTAATATGTTGCATCAAATAGTTAATCTGTTGTATCAGAATTGTAATCTGATGGTTCTTCTAGTTCATCAGATGGTTGATCTGTTGCATCATATGACAAATATGTTGCATCAGATAGCTAATATGTTGCACCAGATAGATAATCTATTAGAGAAAATAAAAAATAGTAGCACGATTTTATTTAACAAAAAAATAGCAATATCACCATTTTTATCAAGAACAAGAAGAGAACAAATTTACCCAAATTGTCTTTTTTTTTACAAACACAAACAATAAAAAATCAAACTTCAAAAAAATACAACAAACAATAAAAAAAACATAATGCACTTCGAAAAGAGAAGAGAAGAAATACCAGAAATTAGGATTTTATTCAGACCGTATTTCAAATTAATGCAATAAATATTAAAATTGTTAACTAATACTATAATAGAAGTTGGCTCAAGTTCCTCATTTTCTTCAAAACTAAAAAGACCATAAATTTTTACCTGTGAAAGAAGAAAAGAAACGATGAAGAATTTAAAGTTGTTGTGGCCGGAGAGCAAGGTTGTCACGTCATTTAAAGGTTGATGTGGAAAAGAAACTCGAAGCCCAACTATTTGTAGTCAGATGTTAAAGTCGCCGAGGATTGAAATGAGAAATTTACAGAATAGTTGGTTGGGAGATAGTTGAGAGAAGTTGTCGGGAGAGGAATGAGAGACAGGTTGTTTTGAATTAAAGAGGGGAACTAGAAGACCAACTATTTGTTGCCGGAGGTGGAAGTCATCGGGGGTTGAAGGGCAAAATTTTGCAGAACTGTCGGTAGGGAGAGAGTTGAGAGAAGCTGTCGAGAGAGAGGAGAGAGTGGTTGATTTGGATTGAAGAGGGGTGTAAGTTGGGTTGATTTGTATTTTTGAAAAATTAGAAAGTTTTGAAAATATTAATCAAGTCCACAATTAACTTAATCAAGTTTTCTAATGATGTTTGACCCTTTAAGTTGGTCAATGTCACCAATCTTTCATTCAAGACTTAAAAGACACCTTTCCTTCAATTTTCTCAGGTCACTTGCGAGAGCAAGATTATTATATTTTAAAATATATTAACTTTTTAATTAATAATTTCTTATGTAAAAATAAATGCAATGGTAAGAACATATAAATATATTTCTGATTCATGGCTTTGTTTTTGGAGTATCGTGTTCCCTTGTCATCCTCACACTTGTAAGTTGCTCAATTTGAAAAGAATAAAAAATCATATAGAGTGTTTATGTTTAGAAAAAAAAATAGAACATGGTCCTTTCAACTTTTGCTTCCTCTTATATTTTTGTCCAATCTTTAAAACCATTTCGACTTCACTGGTAGCACTGTAAAAGAAGGATTGAAAAATGCAAGCTCTTTTAAGAATATTTCCTGCACTTCTTCAGTCAATTTTCTTACTTTATTATGTTGATTCCTCTCTCCATATATTTTAGGTTAGAAGAAGGCAAAGGCTAATTGTCGCTTTTTTCTATTTGCCTAAGCTTTTCGGACGTTAATATCACTTACTTTTTTTAAAATAAAAATAAAGTGTTTGATTAAGAGAAATGAAGAATAACAAAAGCTAAAGAAAAAAAAATCCCTAGAAAATACTTATCTACAAAACACTTTTAAAAAAAAATACATTTAAAAACACTTTTAAGGAACTAGGTCAAACACTAATTATTGATAAAAAGTGCTTTTAAAATTACTTTTTTTAAAAGAACCCTTTCGAAATAATGCTAATTTAGAAACTTAGCCAAACAGGCTATTACATGTTTGGTTTCTTAACTTGCTTCACTTGGATATAAAATTCACAAGGTAAATATATCACAAATTAGTCTGGAGGTCTACGATGGCCCTTGCTTCATTTAGATCATACAAATTAGTCTGAAGATATTTTGGAAACATGAGCTTGCTCTGAAAGTCAGCTAGTAAGTCCATACTTCAACTATACAAGCAAATGAGCATCATGAACTCCATTTCATATGTTGTCTGCGAACTGGCGTTGTTATGCAAGAAAAAGTGGGGTACTCACTGGGACTTTCATGCCAAAAAGTCTCTTTTCAAGACTACTTGTCATATACCCACTTTAATCCACCTCATTATCCATTCTTTTCAACTTAACAAATTCACCCACAAGTTTTTAATAATACACTTTAACCCACCTCCATCATCCACAATTATATATAAAATAATTGGGTTTTCAAAAATAATTAAAAAAAAAATCCAAAATCTTAAAATAGAAGCTTCCATTTCCGTCCAAAAAGCTCTGATTCAGGACCAATTCCGACGTTATTTTTCGACGATCAGCTCTAAATCAGTCCACAAACATCATAAGTTTTGCCATTGCATCCATTGTTACCCCATTTGTTTGTTATCTTCTCAAACACACTTTTCACCATTGTTAAAAAGTTTTAAATCACTCACATTACTCAAAACCTCTTTAGAAAGTACATTACAATAGCTCAGGCGACTCCAAGTTTATTTCTCTATTCTATAAACCCACCAATTGTTGATTAGAAGCAATATTTGTAATTTCAAGGTTTTTGTATAGATATCTACCCAATCATCGACTGTACATATATCCCAATATAGACTATCAGCATAATCAACCATCGACCAAAGCTTAATTCTAGGATGTCTATTGCAGAATTTATTCTGATTTTTGATGATTTCATGAGAGATAGGAGGAGACTCCTAAATATTGGAAATGGAAATCTTTTACCAAGGAGACACTACCCATTGTTATTCGCTGCAATGGATCATACGACGACTTGGTTGTAAGCATAATGGAGAGTGGGATCTACATTGCGCACTAAGCGACAAGGTGATTAGTTATGTAATGCATTCGAGAGAAAAGGTACATCCTACGATCATAAATAATGATATACACGTGTCATTTTACATGATGGATGTTGATGGCTTTAGGCCTATTTTAAGGATAAATGTAGTTGAGGGGCACTTTGAAGAACCGTTGAATTCATCATCCCCACCTCGGTGTCTGATAGTCGACAATGATTTGAATGATTATGAGAATAATGGAGATCATCCAATTAATATGGAAGATAATTCTATGGATATGGAATTTGATTTATCGAACTCGCAAGATGTAGAAGAATATTGTGGAATAGGATCACAACCAAGCCATTCCTTCATTGATGGAACTAATTTCTATTGTGATTAAACATTTGCCGATAAGAAAGAGCTGCTACTAGACTGAGCATCGGTGAGGCAGTCTTTTGATTATATTACGGAGAAGAGTTGCACCAAATTGTTGAAGGTAAAATGTGTATCTCGTGGTTGCGGCTGGTTATTGTGGGTAAGGATGTACAAATGCTTGGACAGATTTTGCATATATAAGTATGTTTGGTTCTACACGTGCGGTATTGAACACGCCATGGGCAGGCACAAGAAAATCTCATCTTAGATCTTTGTTTCACTATACGTAAATCATTTTTGTGATGGTAAGGGTTCAAGCATAAGAGAAATTCAGAGGATTGTGTTTAGGGAGATGCTTATTCAATGAATACAATTGAAGATTACCTTGATTAGATTCACGAAGAGTAAAAATTATTTGATAATAAATTCAGATCACATATATAGTCTATCGTAGGTAAGCAAATCGATCTACGCTACACCAGATAATATTTTATGCACTACCATTAATCTTATATATTGTCACTCTTCGACCATACATATAGGTCGATCGTAAACCATATGAATCGATGGACCATCAGTAGCTTGTAGTTTGAAAGAAAATAATTAAATTAAAAAAAGTTTAAACACATAATTACTTGAACTGTTGAGCTGTTGGTTAAACAATCTTGAACTGTTGGTGACATTTAATAGACTGTCATCGATGTTGACCCATGTCAATTTCACGTAAAAAATACTTGTGTTTTGAAGGTTCCATCGATTCTTTTGGTCTATCAAAAACTTACACTGTAGGTCGTACATGGATTGCCCTCTTGATCATTCGTAGATCACATAGATCTATGTACATGGTTATAGACCCTCACTTAGATGTTGTTTAAAAATGAATAATTAAATAAAAAATAAACAAATTGTAGATACATATATGAAGGAGTTTAAACAAGTCACATGATTTTGTTAGAGCTTACACATATTGGGGGTGGTGATTGAAGGATTATGTGAATGGTTAGTGGTTGAACAATCAGCATCCTCAAAGTAATGTTTGTCAAAGCACAAGTATGTTTTGAGGATGTTGATTGTATTTGATGACTACCCATCCATATACTCTTTTGATTTGGGGGTGGTGATTGAAGAAGTACGTGGATGGGTAAGAATCAAATATAATCAACATCCTCAAAACATACTTGTACTTTGACAAACATTACTCTTAGGATATTGTTTGTTCAACCACTACCCATCCACACACATCGTAATTCACCACCCCTAATTTGTATAAGCTTTAATATGAATATGTGACTTATGTAAACTCAGTCATATGTGTAGAATTCCACACTCCATTTATTTTTTATTACTTTATTCATTTTTAAATAACATGCTAGTAAGGGTCTATAATCATGTACATACATCTACGAGATCTACCAATGATCCAAAAATCAATCGATGCACTATCTACGGTGTCAGTCTATGGTAGACCAATTGAATTGATGGACCCTCAATAACATGTTTAAAAAGAAAATAATTAAGTAAAAAATATACTTGTGCTTTGAGGGTCCATCGATTACGAGTGTTGGTGATAGACTTTAATATCTTGTTGATGATTTACATAGGTCATGATCAATGACAGTCTATTAAGTGTCATCAACAGTTAAAAAAATACAATTACTGTTCCAACGGTAACAAACGACTAATTTTGTATTCCTTCAATATTAGCACTTCTTTTTACTTTATATATAAAGTCTTTCATCCCTTATTACTTTATGTCATCCACCTTGTTTTTATTTTAACATTCTACAATGTCTCAAGCATCTCAAACATCCAATTCTGAAAAGACTCTAATTTGTCATTGTGGAAATGCGACTGTCTTAAGGACATCACGAACGGACTAAAATTCAAGTCGTAAATCTTATAACTGTGCAATTGCGAAGGTGAGTCGTGCATGTCTTATTTTAAAATTAAGTAAATCGTTAGGTAATTATTATTATTTTCTAGGATAATGGCACATGCTAGTTTTTTAAATGGCTTGATGACGAATCACCTTCAAGCAGTCCATGAATGTTGAGTTTGGGACCCGAGACATCAAATTTTCATGGCGTGATAAAATTTAATCTACTACAAAGGTTCCAAGAATACGAAGAAAATAGAGATTTTCCCATGACTTTATTCAAAGAAGTCGAAGAGCAGAGAGATCACTTGAAAGTATTATTACAAGACACCTAAATAGAGAAGAATCAACTAAAACAAAAATTGGATTTGGCTAAAGAAAGAAAGAATGGCCTAAAAATGATGTTATGTGGTATAATGCTTGTATTCGTTGTTTGGAAAGGTGTAACATGAATGTAGTGAGATTGAACAAATAAAAATACTTTTATTTTTCTATAATGTTAATACTGTTTTTCATAGAATCATAGTTGATTAAACTACACATCGACTTAAAATCGAGTAGCATGATAATGATAGACTATGCTAACAGTATACGAAAGATTAAATATTGCATTCTATGATGTCAACCATACACTGTATCAGTTATGACAACGCAATACATATTCAAATTTCATGCAATAATACAGTTTGATAAAAACAAATTCAATGCAGAATCATAACAATTTTTATAAAAAATAAATAAATAAATTGTCATATCCTAACAACAGATCATTCAACTCTGTTGTTTCTCAAATAAAAAAAATCTTGAACATTAACAATATTAGCATTCAAATGTCTTTTTCTTCATCATCACAAATGTTATCGTTGTTGAAATCAACGATATTCATGACCACATCTTTTTTACCTACTTCTTCTTTTTCTTCTTTCTGTCCATTTTTTTTTGTCTTCTCTTTCTTCTTTGTCTGCTGCTTCTTCCTTTCCGTCTTCAGCTTCTTCTTCAATAATTCTGTCATTGTCAATTTATAAACCACGAGTCTACTAACAGAAATAATTCAATGCACAAATAAAAAAGCCAAAATAATTAAGAATTAGCCCACCATTAAACAGTTCACAACGTGATGAACGAAAAATTTTCAATCAAACATGCAGTATCAAAACTCAACTATTGCTACAAATCAAACTAATTAGCTATTAATATTTTAATTTTGACTATTTCATCAATCATAATTTAAAAGAATTTCACACACCTAAATATTAATTTCAATCTAGGGCATTATTGTTTCATAGACCACAAATCTATGGACAGAATCAGGCAACTGCTCCAATCAAATATCCAAAATAACTCATAAATTAACAATTATCCCACCATCAATACTGCAGTACTCAAAAAATACCAGAACTAAAACAAAACTCCTTTAACAAAAACTTTAAAATTCAACACTGTGATCGACGAAAAAATCTGTCGAAACTACTGAATTAAAACTCAACCATTACTTTGGAATCAAACTAATTAATTACCTATAAAATTTTCATATTTTAACTATTTAATCAACCACATTCGAAAAAAAATCCTATTCTACATTACTACGAAACGGTTAATAATAAAAATTGATAAAATGGATCTACAAATAATCGAAACTTGATTTTAACTTACCTTAAAAAGCAAAAACGATCCCTTTGTGTTGGAGAAGAAGAAAAATAAAAAATGGCGTTTGGAAGAAATTTCTTGTAAGTAGAGGGAGAGTTGAAGTTGAAAAGATGAGAGAAAAGGGATTTTATTTAATATTGAAATAAGTGAAGAGTGTTAGATGTATTATATTAAATTCTCAAAGTTTGAAAATGATGAAAAGGCCCCTCGGCCCACATGTGGACTCCACTTTTACAACTTTTCCTCACTTTTTTTATCCTAACCCTAAAAATTAAATTAAAAAAAAAAATAGTGGGTATATAACAAAATAGTTTTGTAAAGTGGCTACTATGCCAATTTTTCCCTACTCACTGCATGAAAGTCTAGCTGTTATCTCTTCCTGCGCTTCAACTCCCCCTGGCCATTGAATCAGATATGGCTTAGGTAAAAAGTTAACAAGCAACAGATAAATTAGATTTCAAGTTCCATGAATGACTATATTTCAAGCATAGCATATTCTGAAGCTAAAAGTGTGCCATGTCCTAATCACCTCCCCCAATACTTCTTCCGACTACCGCTATTAAAACTATCCATAGCCAAATTCTCACACTTACGCACTGGGGCATCCAGACATATCCTCTTTACATGTCTGAACCATCTCAGTCTCACTTTCCGCATCTTGTTCTTCACAAAAGGCACTCCCATCTTTTTACGAATGTCCTCATTCTAATCTTAACTCTCCTAATATGTCCACACATCCATTACAACTCTTCATTTCTGCAACTTTCAACTTCTAAATATTAAGAGCTTTTGATTGGCCAAACTCCTACCCATACACAAGTTTTTATTTTTATATAGATAATTTATATAGGTTTCGCCACAATTTAATAAACCTATCAATGATACTTGCCTGAGTTTTGTATTATTCAATATTCAAGTTATTTAGGAGCAATTTATTTAGTGTTTTAATCCCTAAGGTTAGCTAAGTTCAACAGCATATATTGATGTAAGGTTGTTTTCGATCTATGCAAGTGAATCTCCCCTCGTTGTTAGACTACACTAGGTATGTTATTGATGTTGTAATAATTGTTAATCTCATAGTGAAATTTATCAATATAGATCTTCCAAAGGATATTAAGTTAATCAATTTGTTTGATTCTTGTTAAACATATAGCTGCATATAAGAAATTGTGTCCTTCGCTCTTGTAGACTGAATGAAATAAATTTCCTGTAAGAAGAAGAATCCAAAACACCGACAAAACCAAAACAAAAATAAATGATTATTAGGTATGCATTTTAGTAAAGTTGCATAGTTGATTTGTTTTTGTTTAGATAAAAATTGAACCATGCAAACCCTTATTCCCTACATTCAATTTCCTTCTAATCCGTATAACTATGGAATTCTTTTCAACTAGGGAGTGACGGACAAACTATCAAAATACAAGCAATCCGATGACTGGATATCAACTTAGATTGGTCATTAGTCATTGATTTTATCACTAGTCTCATACATTAGGTATCATGATAGACCTAAGAAGATCCTTTGCTCAGTCCCAGCATTCTCTCCTTCCTTTAGGGTGAAGGAATCTGACATACTATGAGAAATCACGTGACTAAACATGCAATTCTCCCCTTCTTACCGAGCCCGTCACTCTCTTTTGACGTAACTGAAAGATCCCAACAACCAGCTTCATATAAGAACATAGTGTAAGAAAGCAATCATTACCATCCCATCTCTATCACAAACAGAAACCGTCCATTAGCTAATTCTGATTTTTGATAAATAAGGACATTAGCTGACTTGAGATACAATGCCTGCTAATAACAATAATACTGGAACATCTCAAGCTATCAAGTGTATGCAACATATTCTTACCTTTGGCTCAACATGAAACGAGTTCAAAGGTCGTTTGTCAGCATCTTTCGATGAACAGAGAGAACACAAGAAAGGGTCTAATTTCTTTGCTTCTTCAATGGTCATACTCATACAGGTAGGATGGAACCTGCAGTAAAATTACAAAAAAATTAAGACCATCTGACAAAAATGGATACCTTTGAATAAGTTCTTAAAAACATAGTTAGCTAACAATCATAGCTTAAGATTAATAGAATCTAATGACCAACTCAGGCCTCCCTCAAATACAGGATGTTGACCAACAGAACAAGAATTCCACTCAACGCATGTAGAGGCAATTACAGCCGTAAGAATTTTCCTACCTCCACTCCAAAATAATGTGGCCTTCTGTTCCCTTTCAAGTTCCTCGAGCTCAGCCAAATACAGAAAATTTACACTCATCCTTTCTAGTTACTCCCTCTGTTCACTTTTAACTGTCCAGTCCACCTTTTAATTGTCCAGTCTGGACTTTGCACGCCCCATAAGAAACAATGATTAATATGACTACTACCACAATACCCATATTCATTGATGTTAAGTCCTAGGTCTTGGAAAAGGATTTGGCGAATAAGTAACTGATGTTGAGGGTAAAACGTGGAATATATGTTTTTCTCTTGATATGCTACAAGTGACAAGTAAAAGTGAAAATGTATTTTTAGTATAGAGGACAAGTAAAAGTGAATGGAGGAAGGTACTATTAGTCAACATCAATTACAATATTTACCTTCCATATTTAGCTTTAATATCTTTCATATATTAGGAAGTTGATTATATATTATTAGTCTAGAATATTTTGTAATTATATTTACCATGTATAGTTCTTACCATGAATAGGATTTGCCATGTATAATTTTCCTTGTAACTTTAAAAGGAGATGAGCTCCTTCGTTAAAAGAGATATAGAAAATCAAAGTTTTTCCCTTGTTCATATGGTATGAGTGCTTTAGTTTTTTTTTCAGTCTTCTCCCCCTTTTTTTTCCTCTCCTTCTATTCGTGTTTTTTTCCCGTCCATTCCAATGGGTTCTCATCATCAATGTTCGGCAATGAAACTTGATGGAAATAATTAATTTATGCGTTCTTCGTATTTTCAAAATTTTCTTGAGGGAAAAGAGCTTTGGGTTCATGTTACTTTGCCCAAACCTAAAACCACGGCTGAGAATGCCGAAGTCATCTCCAAATGGTGTGTTTCTGATGCAAAGGTCTGCACTTGGAATATGGAGTCTGTTGGTAGCACAATTGCTCAGAATCTTAGTCCTATAACCTCTGCTCGTACGATGTGAGATTACCTTCAATGAATCTATCAACGTAGTAATGATGCACGAATTTATCAATTGGAACGGTCTCTTACATCTCTTTCTCAAGAGACCGCCAGCATTCAAGAATTTTATTGTTCCATAATATTGATTTGGAATGAGATGGATGTGATTGATGACACCAATATTCTAGAAGCGGTACTTGAAACGGTCCTTAAAATGCTATAGAAATCTATTTTTCGTACGTTTCTTATGGAGTTACGATTAGAGTTCGAGTATATTTGGGCCTCTATTCTCAACCGCAACTCAGTCTCTTTGCTTGATAGTATTCTTGTTGATCTTCTTGCCGAAGAGAACTGTTTGGCCTCTCTCTCTCTTCTCTGAGTTCCCCTCCTAATTCCTTTGCTGCTTACAAAGGAAAGTATCGTGACTTGTCTACTGTTGAGTGTTTCAACTGTCATGAGAAGGTTCATTATGCTTCTCATTGCTGCAACCAGAGAGGTTCCACCTCCAAATTATTTTGTCGATATTGCAAGAAAAATGTCATCTGATAGAAAATTATTAGATTTGTCCACCACATTCCATCCATTTGACCACTTCTGCAGCCTTTACATCTACCATTGATCCTCCTGATGGTTCCTCTTCTTCTTTACCTGTTGACCTTGTCCAGCAACTTATCAAAGGTCTTCATGCTGTAGGTTTTGGTAAGCCTAAGTTGACTACTCCTTGGATTATAGATTCGGGTTCCGCTCATCATATGACTAGTGACTTGACAACCTTTGCTTCCTCAAAGCCTCCTTGGGTCCCTGGGACTATCACTGTTGCCAATGGAATGAATCTTGACATTCAGAAAAGTGGCACTTTAAAGTATATCTTTCCTGATTCTCCTCCTCTAGTCTTATCTGATGTTCTTTATGTCCCTAAATCATCTGTTAATTTGATTTTTGTTAATCGACTTGTTGACAAACATTGCTTAGTTTCTTTCTCACCTAATGGTTGCCTTATTCAGGATCTGAGAACCGGGAAGGTGATTGACCAAGGCCGTAGATAAGGGGAACTCTTCAATTAGATTTGGGCTCATCCTTCAACTCTCACAAGTGTTTTCTTGCTCCATCTTCTCAAGAGGTCGACTCAGTCAACGCTTTTTGAAAACTGTGGCATAGGCGCTTGGGACATCCTAATACTCAGAGTTTCAAGTCTTTATTTTTTTCTGGTGACTTTAAGAATAATGTCACTATTGATTGTGAATCTTGTGCTTTTGGAAAATCACATTTGTTGCCATTTAATAAAAGTGTTCATCATACTATCTCTCCATTTAAACTTATTCACTCTGATGTTTGGGGTCCTGCGAGCTCTAAGTCACTCTCTGGCAATTCTTATTAGGTTATATTTCTGGATGATGTATCTCAATATACATGGAATTACTTTCTTAAACACGAATCTGAGGTATTCAAGGTCTTTAAGTATTTTTATGCCATGGTCCGTACTTAATTTGAGAAAAATATAAAGATCCTTCTCACGAACTCAGGTGGTGAATACATCTCTAAAGATTTTGAGCATTTCTTTGCTACTTAAGGTGTCATTCACTAGAAAACTTATCCTCACCAGTCTCAGCAGAATGGTGTAGCTGAACAAAAGCATCGCTATATTATCGAAACAGCCCATGCTCTTCGACTTCATGCCAGTTTACCACAAGTATTTTGGGCTGACAGTGTCCACACGGCAGTGTACCTCATTAATCGGATGCCCAGTATGGTTCTCAAAAATAAGTCCCCTTTACAAAAGCTCTTTAACACTAAGCATTTGTATGATATTTTTTGTGTTTTTGGGTGTACGTGTTATGTGCTTCTTCCAAGATCTGAGTACTCTAAAATTGATGCCAAATCTGCCAAATGTATTTTTGGGGATATTCAGACACTCAAAAAGGATATCGTTGTTATGACTAGGATGCTAGACGAGTGAGGATCTCACGCAATGTTCTATTCTTTGAGGATTCATTCTCATTTTGCTAAACTGCGGAATCAACAGATGCTATTGTTCATTCGATTCCCTTATCGTCATACTTTGATGATGAGCCTGATCCTAATGTGAGAGTTCCCCTGGCTGCTCCTCCTTCTTCACCGTCTCTAGATCCAGGTATCCCCTCTTCTTCTTCTTATATTCTTGTCTCTTTCGAAACACTACATAGTGCAGTCACTACCCAATCTAGTCTGGTTAGTAAACCCCCTTCCTGACTATCTTTTTTATCTTCACTTGATCATATATTTATTCCTAGATCTTATAAATAGACGTCTGACAGTAAAGAATGGACCCTTGCTATGCAAATCGAACTTGATAAACTAGCACGAAATCATACATGGGATTTGGTTCCGGCACCATCGGATCAAACTATGGTTGGATGTAAATGGTTCTATACTCTGAAGCAAAACTTTGATGGCACATTGGATTAATATAAAGCTCGCTTGGTAGTGCAAGGCTTTAAGCAAGATATGGGATCGATTATGAGGAAACATTTGATCCTGCGACTAAAATGACTTGTTCATACATTATTGGCTATTACGGCAGTTCGACAATGGGACATCTCGCAGATGGATGTCACTAATGCCTTTTTTAATGGTGAGCTTTTCGAGACTATATTTATGAAATCTCCTCCTGGCATCTCCACTTTTCCATCAATAGTATGAAAATTGCGAAAGGCTATTTATGGCTTAAAGCAAGCTCCACACGCTTGGTTCTCCAAGTTGAAGTTTGTTCTTCTGCAAGGTGGCTAGCGACAGAGCCATAATGATTATTCTCCGTTTATTTCTGCCTCACCACAAGGGATAGTTTTTGTGCTGATATATGTGCATGATCTCTTGATTACTAGGGATGATGCAGAAGGTAATTTGCAGCTTAAAGGTATGTTACAATCTTCATTTCAAATGAAGGACTTGGGGCATGCATTTTATTTTCTTGGTCTCGAAATCTCTCGTAATGCTAGTGGCTACTTTCTCCACCAACGAAAGAATACCTAAGAAATTTTAGACATGGCTCACCTGACTAATGAGACCATTATTGATATACCCATGTAGCAGAACACTCATTATTTTAAGACTGATGGGGAACCTCTCTCATACCCGACCCTCTATCATGCTTTGTTGGGAGCTTGGTCTACTTAACTGTCACTAGACCTAACATTGCTCATGCAATTCATATTTTTAGTCAGTTTGTGTCTGACTCTTGACGGCTTCATCTTACGGTTGTTCATCACTTTTCCGTTATCTTTGATCAACCGCAACTATGGGTCTGTATTACAGTCGTGACTCACCTACTCTTCTGCCTTCCTTCTTAGATGTTGATTATGGTGGGTGTCCCGACACTCGTCATTCGACCACTGGGTATTGTGTGTTTCTCGACAACTCCTTGCTATCTTGGAAGTCAAAGAAGCAAGCAACCATGTCCAAATCAACCACCGAAGCAAAATATCGTGCCATGTCAACTACTTGTAATGAAGTGGTTTGGTTACGTCGTTTGTTGGCTGATCTAGACATTCAATCTTCCTCTCTCACTCCTATTTATTGTGACAATGAAAGTGCTGTAAAGATTGCAACCAATCCTGTTTTTCATGAATGAACCAAGCATATCGAGATTGGTTGTCACTTTGTTCGGAAAAAAATTCAAGATGGTCTTATTTCTCTTCCTTATGTTTCCTTTAGAGATCAATTGTTGGATTTTTTCACCAAGTCACAAACCAAGAAACGACATGAATTCTTTATTGACAAACTTTTGGTTGACCACCATCAGTTTGAGGAGAGTGTTAGTCAACATCTGTTACAATATTTACCTATCATATTTAGCTTTAATATCTTTCATATATTAGGAAGTAGATTATATATAATTAGTCTAGAATATTCTGTAATTATATTTTACTATGTATAGTTCTTACCATGTATAGGATTTGCCATATATAATTTTCTTTGTAACTTTATAAGGAGATGGGCTCTTTCATTCAAAGGGATATAGAAAATCAAAGTTTTTCCCTTGTTCATAGGTACATCTTTTCCAACTTTACAAGATTTTTTATTTTTTGAGAAGCTTATTTAGATTGTCCTTGTCTCAACCTTTTTTCTATTTTGTAGTTCAACCTTATTCTCAACTCACTCGGATAATTGATCATTTTCATCATTTCTCTCTCATTAATTCCCTTAAAGGAACTTATACATCTATAGATTCAGTTCAAACTAATAGACCAATCATTCTCAGACGATTGGCACTATATTAATCTATTAGACCCATTCTCTCTTATAAACATCTAGGGACATCTTGACTTCAAATCTAAACTATACCCATAAAGAGGTTCCAGTTCTTGTCAGAGTATTTGTTAGAACTTTGGGCAGAAATTTGAAAAATTGAGCACATCTACAACAATAGCTTTTTTATTTGTGTGACATATTTTAATAAATGAAAATTGGGCTGAAAGCATTGAAAATAAGTAATCTCAGAGCAATTCGCTGCTTTTAGTAACACAACATGGATAGTGAGCAACAATGACGTGATAACTTAAAAAAACTATCTCAGAAATAAGATATTCTGAGAGGAAGAGGGATATGGCAATCTCTTTGTTGCATTTCATGATTTATGTCCCTGGATGTTGGTCATGTGGCCATTTATCTGTCTTTGCAACTGTTCATTAATGCAGTTAGAGAAACTTCAAAAAGACGTATCCCTCTCTCTCAAATTACTTTTTAACCTAAAGTTTAGAGTACAAAATGCAAACTTGGTTGTTGGTTTCCATGAAAACAAGAATAAAGATATTTATACGTTGTTTGTCTTACTTTCCTTTTTAGTTCATTTAATCTAGAATGTCTCTTTTCTTTTTTGACAACTTTTAAATTCTATCTTTTCACGTGCATGTTTAAGATCACAAAATTAAATGATATTTTGGTATATTTTACATATCTCTAATTTAAAACCATAAGATTCAAAAGTCATATTTACTTTTTCAAACTCCCTATCAAATCAAATTCAAGCCAAATAGACAAAAAAAAAACAGAGGAAGTCTCGATTTATCCCATTTTTCTCAGCAAAATGATGCCCTCTAGCAAGAGTTCATACCATCAAGAACAGTGCATGGTTGATGATTATTAGCATCCCCGAACAGTGAGTGATAAACATCACCTCAAAGGATGGTCACTTGCGAGAGCAAGATTATTATGTTTTACAATATATTAACTTTTTAATTAATAATTTCTGAAGTACAAATAAATTCAATGATAAGAACATATAAATATATTTCTGATTCATGGCTTTGTTTTTGGAGTATCTTGTTCCTTGTCATCCTCACACTTTTAAGTTGCTCAAATTGAAAGGAATAAGAAATCATATCCAGCGTGTATGTTTAGAAAAAGAAAAGAGAACATGGTCCTTTCAACTTTTGAATGGTAGCACTGTGAAAGGAGTGAAAAATGCAAGCACTTTTAAGAATATTTCCCGCACTTTTTCAGTCAATTTTCTTACTTTATTATGTGAGAAAAGGATCAAAAATACCCCTCTACGTTAGTTAATTGACCAAATTTGTCCTTTGTTATACTTTAGGATCAAATATACCCCTACCGTTAACAAAGTATATAAACATATCCTCATTTTAACGGTTGTCCACCATGGCCTGACATTTGATGAGGTGGACGCCACATGGCAATGCCACCTCACCACTAGAATTTCATTCCTTAATATTCTTTTTTTCCATTTCAAATTTTATCCTTTTTTCTTTTCTCTTCAAATCATAAATGCGTTCTTTTCGGCTCCATTAACAGCATTCTATTTAAGACTTATAGTACATATTCAATTTCTTTTCACAAAATAATTCAGTGTTCAATTCTTATTACTTTTAATACAACTCTTTCTGGGTTGGTCAAGCAAGAAATTGGCATGGAAGTGTCCATCAAAGAAATTGATGACAGATGGAATTCATCGAGAAATTGGCTGAAGAATGGAGGAAGTTTGAAGGGCCAAAGGAGAATATGAAAGGTATTGTGGGAGAAGTTGCGGCGGCGGAGATAGAAGAGCTCGTCAGCATATTTATGGATGCCAACAGGCTACAGAGGGGAAGGAACAAGCTCAATTTCTTGTTTTGAAATCGTGTAATTGCTCAGTCATAATGCTAGGGAGATTAAATCAATTTTTCCAACAATTTCAGAACTACCCACAAAATTATCATCCAAAAATAAAAATACTCATCAAATTTTCACCCACTATAACACATGAACCAAAATTTACAGATACCCATTGAATTATCTCTACACAAATGGTCGCCTCAGTGATTCATAGAAATTCTTGAATCCATTTCATAATATGGGTACAAGGTCAAACCCGAAATCTTTTCAAGACTTATTGAAACTTGCATCAATGAAATGTCAGTGCATTTAGACGTAAGCCACACAAAAAGATGAAATTCGGATTGAAAAAATTAACCCTATTATTGAAACAAAAAGGATAAAATTTGAAATGAAAATTGAACCTGTTATTGAAACAGTTATGAAGAAAAACATTACCTAATGAGATATCGCACTACAGAGTAATATTCAGTCGAAAGAATTCGTAATCCCAGAGCACTAGCACTATATGTTGGTATTTTAGCGGTGAACAAGGAAGACCGATCAATGAGGCTAGTGTATATTATGTAATCTGTGTAGTTTCTTCTCTTAGTTTTTTTATCATTTAATTTCGGTAGCACTTTACACAAATATGCCCTGCTATACCCAATCTATTCTAGTAGTTTGAGAAAAGATTTACTTACTGATTACTGGTGCAAAAAAAATGAACACTTTCAGATTTTATTGCTCCAAAAAAAAAAAAGAAGAATACTCCAGTGGTGAGGTGGCATTGATATGTGGCATCCACCTCATCAAATGTTAGGCCATGGTGGACAACTGCTAAAATTAGGAGTATGTTTACATACATTGTTAACGATAGGAACGTATTTAACCTTAACATATAACGAAGAACAAACTTAACCAATTCACTAAAGTAAAGAGGTATTTTTGACCGTTTTCCCTTATTATGCCGATTCCTCTCTCCATATATTTTAGATTAGAAGAAGGCAAAGGCTAATTGCCACTTTTTTTTTTGTTTGCCTAAACTTTTGGGACGTTAAAATCACTTGCTTTTAAAAAAAAAATAATAAAGTGTTTGACCAAGCTTCTGAGAGAAATGAAGAATAACAAAAGCTAGAAAAAAAAAATCTCCAAAAATACATACTACAAAACACTTCTAAAAAAACAGAGCTAAATCAAACACTAATTATTGCTAAAAAATGCTTTTAAAAGTGCTTTTAAAAGTACTTAAAAGTACTTGTTTTAAAAAGAAACCCTTTTGAAATAAAGCTAAATTTAGAAACTTAGCCAAACAGGCTATTACATGTTTGGTTTCTTAACTTCCTTCACTTGGATATATAAAATTCACAAGGAAAATATATCACAAATTAGTGTGGAGGTCTACGATGGCCTTTGCTTCATTTTGTTCATACAAATTAGTCTGAAGATGTTTTGGAAACGTGAGCTTGCTCTGAAAAATCAGCTAGTAACTCCATACTTCAGCTGTACAAGCAGATGAGCATCATGAACTCCATTTCATATGTTGTCTGAGAACTGGCGCTGTTACGCAAGAAAAAGTGGGGTACTCACTGCATGAATGTCTAGCTGTTATCTCTTCCTGCGCTTCAACACCCCCTGGTCATTGAATCGAAGATGGCTTAGGTAAAAAGTTAACAAGCAACAGATAAATTAGATTTCAAGTTTCATGAATGACTACATTTCAAGCATAGCATATTCTGAAGCTAAAAATGTGCCATGTCCTAATCACCTCCCCCAATACTTCTTCCGTCTACCTCTATTGAAACCATCCATAGCCAAATTCTCACACTTACGCGCTAGCGCATCCAGACATATCCTCTTCACATGGCTGAACCATCTCAGTCTCACTTTTTGCATCTTGTTCTCCACAAAAGGCACTCCCACCTTTTCACAAATGTCCTCCTTTCTAATCTTAACTCTCCTAATATCCATTACAACATCCTCATCCACATCCATTACAACGTCCTCATTTCTGCAACTTTCAACTTCTAAACATTAAGAGTTTTTGATTGGATAAACTACACACCATACACAAGTTTTTATTTTTATAGAGAAAATTTATATAGTTTTAGCCACAATTTAATAAACATATCCATGATACTTGCCTGAGTTTTGTATTATTCAATATTTAAGTTATTTAAGAGCAATTAATTTAGTGTTTTAATCCCTAAGGTTAGCTAAGTTCAACAGCATATATTGATGTAAGGTTGTTTTCGATCTAGGCAAGTGAAAAAATGTTTATCTCCCCTCTTTGTGAGACTACACTAGATACTAGGAATGTTGTTGATGTTGTAATAATTGTTCATCTCACAGTGAAATTTATCCATATAGATCTTCCAAAGTATATTAAGTTAATCAATTTGTTTGATTCTTGTTAAACAAATAGCTGCATATAAGAAATTGTGTCCTTCGCTCTTGTAGACTGAATGAAATAAATTTCATGCAAGAAGAAGAATCCCATAAAACGGACAAAACCATAACAAAAATAAATGATTATTAGGTATGCATTTTAGTAAATTCGCATAGTTGATTTGGTTTTTGTTTAGATAAAAAATGAACCATGAAACCCTTATTCCTTACATTCATTTTCCTTCATATCCATGTAACTATGGAATTCTTTTCAACTAGGGAGTGACGGACAAACTATCAAAATGCAAGCAATCCAATGACTGGATAGCACCTTAGATTGGTCATTAGTCAATTGATTTTATCATCAGTCTCATACATTAGGTATCATCATAGACCTAAGCAGATCCTTTGCTCAGTCCTAACCTTCTCTCTTTCCTTTACGGTGAAGGAATCTGACATACTATCAGAAATCACGAGACTAAACATGCAATTCTCCCCTTCTTACCGAGCCCGTCACTCTCTTTTGACGTAACTAAAAGATCCCAACAACCAGCTTCATATAAGAACATAGTGTAAGAAATCAATCATTACCATCATCCCATCTCTATCACAAACAAATACCGTTCATTACTGTAAGAAAGCAATCATTACCATCCCATCTCTATCACAAACAGATACCGTCCATTAGCTAAATCTGACTTTTGATAAATAAGGACATTAGCTGACTTGAGATACAATGCCTGCTAATAACAGTAATACAGGAACATCTCAGGCTATCAAGTGTATGCAACATATTCTTACCTTTGGCTCAACATGAAACGAGTTCAAAGGTCGTTTGTCAGCATCTTTCGATGAACAGAGAGAACACAAGAAAGGGTCTAATTTCTTTGCTTCTTCAATGGTCATACTCATACAGGTAGGATGGAACCTGCAGTAAAATTACAAAAAAATTAAGACCATCTGACAAAAATGGATACCTTTGAATAAGTTCTTAAAAACATAGTTAGCTAACAATCATAGCTTAAGATTAATAGAATCTAATGACCAACTCAGGCCTCCCTCAAATACAGGATGTTGACCAACAGAACAAGAATTCCACTCAACGCATGTAGAGGCAATTACAGCCGTAAGAATTTTCCTACCTCCACTCCAAAATAATGTGGCCTTCTGTTCCCTTTCAAGTTCCTCGAGCTCAGCCAAATACAGAAAATTTACACTCATCCTTTCTAGTTACTCCCTCTGTTCACTTTTAACTGTCCAGTCCACCTTTTAACTGTCCAGTCTGGACTTTGCACGCCCCATAAGAAACAATGATTAATATGACTACTACCACAATACCCATATTCATTGATGTTTAGTCCTAGGTCTTGGAAAAAGATTTGGCGAATAAGTAACTGATGTTGAGGGGAAAACGAGGAATATATGTTTTTCTCTTGATATGCTACAAGTGGCAGGTAAAAGTGAAAATGTATTTTTAGTACAAAGGACAAATAAAAGTGAATGGAGGGAGGTACATCTTTTCCAACTTAACAAGATTTTTTATTTTTGAGAAGCTTATTTAGATTGTCCTTGTCTCAACCTTTTTTCGATTTTGTAGTTCAACCTTATTCTCAACTCACTCAGATGATTGATCATTTTCATCATTTCTCTCTCATTAATTCCCTTAAAGGAACTTATACATCTATAGATCCAGTTCAACCTAATAGACCAATCATTCTCAGACGATTGGCACTATATTAATTTATTAGACCCATTCTCTCTAATAAACATCTAGGGACATCTGGACTTCAAATCTAAACTATACCCATAAAGAGGTTCCAGTTCTGTCAGAGTATTTGTTAGAACTTCGCGCAGGAATTTGAAAAATTTAGCACATTTACAACAATAGTTTTTTTATTTGTGTGACACATTTTAAATAAATAAAAATTGGGCTGAAAGCATTGAAAATAAGTAATCTCAGAGCATTTCACTACTTTTAGTAACACAATATGGATAGTGAGCAACAATGACGTGACAACTTCAAAAGAGTATCTCAGAAATCAGATATTCTGAGAGAGGAAGAGGGATATGGCAATCTCTTTGTTGGATTTCATGCTTTATGTCCCTGGATGTTGGTCATGTGGCCATTTATCTGTCTTTGCAACTGCTCATTAATGCAGTTAGAGAAACTTCAGAAAGACATATCCCTCTCTCAAATTACTTGTTAACCTAAAGTTTGGAGCACAAAATGCAAGCTTGGTTGTTGGTTTCCATGAAAACAAGAATAAAGCTATTAAGCTAATATGTAAAGGAAAAGTATTCATTAATATGCATACCAGTCTTTACATGTTTCACATTGTACCATGAGATCGTCCGGGTTATAGGGCATCTCACACTTGCAATACCTTCAAAATCAAATCATTCCAGAATATCAGCATGTTGGCAAATACGACAGGCAAGAATCTTAACATTACACCAAGAAAATAATTTTCAAATTTCACAGTGGAGCTTTGAAGAACTAACACAGGAACACGGTCAGGATAAAACCCTCCTGTGGCAGCTTTGTAGTCGAACCTACAAAAGTAATCCTCAGGGCCCACATTCTCCAGCTTGGTGTAGTTTCCGAAAGTGTGCACAATGCATTTCCCTTCAATTGTGTGTGCACTCTGGAAATCATAGTGATCTGACAAGAACAGCTCTTTAGCCCCATGGAACTGTCTGCGTCCACCAATAGCCTCCTCGGGGCGGTAGTACCACCGAACTCGGACCTTCGCATTGTTACGGTGGTCCCCCACAATTTTATACACTTTTGCCACATACGGGGGCTTATCAGAATCGGATGCTCTCATCAACACACAATCACCAACTGAGAAAGGAACAGGACAAAAAATCTAAAATGTTTTGTAAGCTCCAAGAATCAAATCCCACCCCCAGCCCCAAAAAAGAAGAATAAGTTGATAAAGTAATAGGGCAAAGAGAAAACAACACCTCAAAGTTCATCAAATTCATCAAGGAGCACTACATAAATGTTGCATGTATATTTGTGTTAGGACAACCAAATGTCCACGGTCATTGTCAGGGAAATAGTGCAAACTAAAAGCACAATTGAATAAGTTAGGATGACAAAGCAGAATCAACTACACAGGAATCCATCACAAAAGGTACTCCTAAATTCCAATTTATATGGCATTCTTTCGATTTTGAGACATTCCAAGATGTCTATCACTAATAATATTGTTCGATAGAGACTTCACAAGTTTTAAGAATTCAAATTCTTTTTTATGAACATGGTAAAATTAACAATTCAAATTCATTTAGCTATTCAATTTTAATGATCTAAATTAACTAAGAGAGCACATGGGTCTGTTAAGAGCCGTGAGTGAAGTATCAATTAGGAAAGACAACTATTACACACTTCTATGTTTCTCTCAAATCTCTCTGAATTATCAACTTCCTCCTCCTTCTATCTATCTCTTCCCAATGGTTTCTTCTTCTGCTGCTGCTGAAGCTTACATTCAAATCACTGCTGGCGTTCATTACAAGAGCAGAGTGATTTGCTGTGTTGATGCCAATTTAGTTTAGTTTCCAATTTTGCCACTTTGTGTTTCATTTCCTTTTTGCTATGAGTTTAAATGGAGCAAAATGATTACCGAGATTCATATAGCTTATGCCAACTAGCTTGGGATTGAGGTGGACTAATTCATTTCCTTAGAGTAGGGGTGTGCAAAAACCGAACCGATAACAATGTCATTGGTTTATTGTTCTTATTGGGTTATTGGTTTACCCAATAACCCAATAAAAAAATTTATAAAACCATTAAAAAACCGTTAACTGAAATTACTTATTTTTCGAGACCCGAAATAATGTGGATTTGCTCCACACGTATAGAAGTCCGCAACATCCTTTTTCCTTCTCGCGAACCACGGGTCATGTGCGGTAGCAATACCAAACCAAATACGACGAGTAGTGGGGTCCTGAGCCAGCCCTACTAATGCTTTTCCATTCCGATTCAATAGCAAACAGAGCATTCTTTGCTTCGGATTCATATCTGAATTCACCATAGGGTTAAGATATATATATATATAACACTTTATATATATTTCTTTTAATTTCTACAAACTAACAAACCTATTCAATTTCTTGAACTAACATTCAATTCAAGCTTGAAGATTTTTGTAAATTAAAACACATCATGTAAGATTTTGGCTACAACTAAGATTTAGTTTTTTTATGTTAGTTGCTACTATTTCTATTTTATGAGTATTTTCTTATCGATTAAATCGAAAACTGAATCGTTAAGGACTAAAATCAATAAATCGAAAATCAATAAAAAATATCATATTGGTTTAGCATATTTAAAAATCGATAACCGAAAAACTGAACTGATAATACATAAAACCGAACCAGACCAACCGACGCACACCCTTACCTTAGAGAGCCATAAAAATGCACTTGAGTTGAATATCAATTGAATAATCCTTATCTTGAATCATTCGAATATAAGGGATCATTATAGAGTTTAACTGTTAGGAATATTTTGAAAAGGAGATACAATTTCGATAACCTGGAAACAAAAACTTCCGGGGCACAAAAAAGAGAGAATACAAAGAAGAGCGATTGCCTTCACTTACACACAACAAAGCATTAGAAAACTAAAATCCAAAAGATAAATCCATTAAAATAGAAGGACCACGAGTTTTAATTACCTCTTACGATTTCATTGGTACCCTTGATAGGGTAAGAATCAAGGCCCTTTTCCCCTGGTTTAGTCTTTTCCATCAATTCTTTGACGTTCTCACTGCTCCAATACTCAAAGAATCAAGACTCAAGACCCAGAAACTTATACAAAGGTAAGGCTTAAACCTTTTTGCCTTTCTTTTGTTGAGAAAACTTTATAGAGAAGGAGAAATAGAAATGCAGACGAGAAGCAAAAACCCTAGTTGCAGAAACTGGGGGTCCAACGGCGGAGAGAAAGAAGAAATAGGTTTTGTCTTCTATGTGCCAAACGACATTTATTAAAGGATTTTTCCTAATAAGTAAAAGTATAAATAATTAATTACAGCAAAGACGCAATAATTATAAACGGCTAGGATATAAAGTAAATTATTTATTTGTATCAACATATATATGCGTGTCTTTTTTATTGATGATCGTGGTCTCCGAGCCATCTTTCGCGCACCTCGTCTAATTCGGATACCTGCACCTCCTACCAGCAACATGTAACTCTGTTCACCAAGGCTAGAACAGATCGAAAAAAACACCTAGTGGTTTTTTGTCTCAGTTGGGGTTTGAACCTGACTTCATGATTCTTAACCCACTTCATTGACCACTAGGCCACACCCTTGAATGCGTGTGTATGTTTTTATGTTCGAGGTTGTTGATAAAATATCAATCCAAATCATGCACAATGATGAAACACTTGAGTGTTCCAGAAATTGGTGGATAAAAATTTAGCGATACTTATAGCCTCCTTGGCCAAGCTTTTAAAATTGGCTTATTGTGAAAAATGTTTTACCAAACTGATTTTTCAAAATGTACTTTAGATGAGAAGCATTTTGTGTTTGACTAATAAATTTAAAAAGCACATTTGAGCGTCAATTAGTATTTGACCAAACTTTCTAAAAGTGTTTCTAAGTGTACTTTCCAAAAAAGATCTTTTAGCAAAAAACTGCTCTTTTTAGCATCGGGAAAACAATTTCTACTACTCTCTAGAAGCAATTATTTTCTCCCAAAGGCTTGGCCATACACCTCACTTTTTTAAAATAAGCACTTTTTGAAAAGCAAAAAGAAAGTACTTATGGCCTCCTAAAATCTTGGTCAAACAATTCATTGGTTTAACAAAAGTGGCTGCTCATATGGCGTGTTTGATTGTAGTTAATTAGTTGTTTGTGATCAATTAGTTGTAAATAATTAGGTTGACATGTTTTCATATGCACTTTATACTTATAAAATATTTTAAGTTCTGAATCTTCTCATTTTCCCTCACTCAAGACAGGTCTCGTTTCTACATACAATAGTTAATCAATGAAATATCCAGAGAAGTTATGCACCTTCACTAAATGTTACTGAAAGAAAGCCCCTTCATCTAATATCATACTAAAAGAGAGGTAGTGTAGAATGTTCTTTTTGGGATAGATGCTATTAAAAACGCATAAAAAAGACTTTTCGAAGCGTTGAATCCTATAAGGACGCCATTGAAATGTATAACAATTGAAAATCTGAACACGGTTGAGCCTTTAGCTGCTAATGGGTGTTTTTTGTCAGCCTCAATCCTTCAATTCTTAGATTGGAACAAGGAAATTCATATTGACACTGACGCATCATTCAATGTCATTGGATGTATGTTGTGGCAAGTTAATTGTTCACTCCATCTATTGTTAAAGTATGCGACTTTATTATACAATCACTTAACATTCTTTATCATGATCTGATTCAAACCTCAAACTTAAGACCGAGCACCAAAGTTGCTCGTAACAACATACCAAAAGAAAGGATACGGGAAGTTCATATTCTCCAGATTCAACTACAAACTAATCGGTGAGGATGACAAAAGGCATAAGCTCCCTAATTCACGCTTCTGTTTTCCCTGTTGTCATCTATGGTGCATCCAGACTCTACTTAAAGGTTGATAGATAGGGCACTTAGCAAACCTTTTATGGTGGGTAAAGTCACTTAACTACTCACCATACCTTTCTTTATTACTTGCCTTTATTACTAGTAGGCAATCTTTCCTTTTTTCATTTATTTCAACTTTTTACAGATAAAGCTCTAAGAAACCTGTACTTTTCTAGTACATTGCTTTTTACAACACTAAGTTACCTTGTGTTAGCTATTACTTAAAAAAGGCTGAAGGGATGTTAACCTATAACTATTAGTAAATATTCCCCTAAATTTGACCTAATAAGCTTTCTTTATATTGAATTAATTGACATGGCTGGTTCTCTTAGATGCGTACTATAAAAATGAGCTAGCGGGGAAGAACTGAAGGTAAAGTATTCCACACAAAGAAGCAGGCTACAAGGAAGCTTTACTTCCAGAATGCCGATTACATTAGAACATATATTAATAAGCTAATTCTAATTCTTCTTACCCACTTGATTCCGAGGAAAAAAGCGAAGGATTGAATACAAAATTCTCAAGTAAGAGATAGTATCTCACTAATTGAAAGGAAAATGAAGGCTTCAAACCATTGTGATTCGGTTTCCTTTAAGGGAGATATCTGCTATTATGATTTTGCAGACGCAACATAATTCCCATTTACGTGAAATAGTATTTGAGTAAAGAATATAGGCATTTCGGTCAAGTATTATAACTAGATACCCTTCTAGTTCACTAGCTTGAAAGTTAACTACCTATAACATCTACAGAAAATCTAATATGTAATTTACTAATCAAAAGTTGTAAAGGCGAATTGATCTATGAGCCTTAAGCAATCTTATTATAGTTGCGAGATGTAATAATTCGACTACCAATTGCAGGATCTAAATAACCAGTTCATCAATAAGCTCAATTCTGAATGAGGTAGGTTCAAAAGAATATCCCACACCACAACCATATCCTTTTTATAGGTTTTGCGTACCAATGCTTGATGCTTGGAGAAAAGGATCGTAGATAAGACAATTCTTAGATGGAAGAATCGCCTTAAAAAGATTCCTCATGTAGCAATATTATACGTGATATCTAGAAATACAGACCATAATAGAAACATTCTTAAGACACAACACGAAAAAAGTGACAATATTAAGAAATAAGGTCTAACAATGCAGAAGGGGTAGACTTACTAGGTTAATATGAATTACAAAGTTTTATCTATCAAGCTAAATTTTCAGCCACTCCTTTAAACATTTTCTTACATTATCACTACAACAACATCAACAACAACAACATGCCCAGTATATTGCCATAAAGTCAGGTCTGGGGAGAGTAGAGTATACGCAGACCTTACCACTACCTCTCCCACTGCTCAAGTGAAGCAACTCAAAGTAGTAATGGAGAGAAAACCATAAGAACTAATAGGAAAGCAGCGTGGGGAAACATATGCAAGCAACCGTAATATCAACAAAAAGTACGATCACCTAAACATAGCAAACAACATAAGATAACAAATACCAAAAGCCAAGTACAACATGTAATACTATGTCAGACACGGTGCTCCAGACGACAACCAAGCCACACACTACACGAATAGGCTAATACTAAGAAACGCTCAACTACCTACTAACCTTCTACCCTTGCCCCACAACCTCCACACGCTCCTATCACTAATATAAGTTATTAACATCTTAAACTCCTTTTCCAGTTAAACAGAGGAGGCAACAGACCATCTTTGAAAAGGAGATACTGTCTCGATAACCCGGAAAACAAAAACTTCGAGGGCACAAAAAAAATTAGCATTTGCATCAACGTACACAAATCATTAGAAAACATAAATATGAAATCCAAATAAAAATTCATTAAAAAGAAAAAGAATCAGGGGTTTTATTACCTCTAACGACTTTGCTGGTGCCCTTGATAGGGTAAGAATGAAGGTCCTTTTTCCCTGGTTTAGTCTTTGCCATCCAAACAACATACCAGTGTAATCCCAAAAGAAAAAACTACAAACTTTTTTTGAGAAAAACTGAGTGACACAGTTGTGGAAACTTACAGAGAAGTGAAAATGGTTAGGAGAAGGAGAAACCCTAGTTGCAGAAAACTTGAGGCGAGAGAAGAAATAGGCGTTGCAGAAAAACTTCAGAAGAAAGACGAAAGAGGTTTTGTTCTGTGTCACAAACAAATCATACTAATCTAAGTTGTCAAAATAGTACTAAAATTTACCCTCATAATAAAAATGATGGGTGCTGCTAAATGACGAAGCTTTTTGACTCGAAGCACTCGAATTCGGTGAAATGACTTCTTTATCCTTTGGCTTTAAAACCGTCCAATCTTCCCTCCAAAAATGTAAAATCACGTTGACATATTTTTCTTTTTTATTCACAACAAACTTCTTCTATATTCTTTAACTTTACTCTTTTTGATTTTTTCTTGAGTATTCATTCTACTCTACTCTATTACATTTCTCTTATCGATTTTATTGTACTTTGTCATTAATTTTTCTATTCTTTATCATATAATTATGGCATAATGGATCATAATGACTCGAGTAGCCAATTAAGAGGAACATTAAATGACATTTTGGGGCTGGAGGACAATAATAGTTTGCATCGTAATGAAAATTCACATAGTGGCTATAGTGGTGGTCCAGATCGATATTTGGACACCGACAATGAAGACCTTCAAAACTTGATCGATGAGGAGATGAATAGTTCTCATCAATCGATTCAAGATGAAGATTTAAGTGTTTTCGACGGTGAAGAATATGATCATGGGGAGGATGATGTAGAAGAAGAGGAAGGCACGATGCATGATGATAGCTACACCGATGAGCAATATATGGCACGCCCTGTTGCAGGTATGTCTTTTCGTTGTGTACAATCTGCATTCGCATTTTATAAAGAACACAATTGTTTGATTGGTTTTGGAGTTGTTAAGGAAAGTGCAAAAAATTGGTTGGTCAAATAAAGTATGTGACATTTAGGTATGATAAGTGCCGAAAAATAAAAGCTAGGAATCAAAGCAAAGAGGCGGATTGCAAAGCTAGGGTTAGTTGTCATGTGATGAATGATGGTTCAAGCGTTGTGACAAAGGTTATCTTAGAGCACAATCATGAGTTGGAACCTGCACTATCGCGTTTTTTGCCCTGCCACAGGGAATTGAGCAGGACTTTGAAGAGAAGTCTAGTAGCGCACGATATTGCAGGTCTAAGGCCTTCAAAGAGCATAAGACTCTTGGAGGTTGAAGCTGGAGGCCCCGAAAGAATGACGCACTCATAAGGACCGTCGTAACTACATTCTTCAGTAACGGAGGATCCGAACACTTTCCAGCCATGTTGCTGCATTACACAGGTTCTTTTTTTGGAAATGTTGTCCAAGGATGAGAATTTTTTTTATTGTAAAGACTCCAACAATACTGGGAGACTTCGGAATGTTGTATGGGTGCACTCACATTGCAAGGTTGTCTACCGCGACTTCAACGACATCATATGCTTGGATATAACCTACCTCGTGAATTAGTGACACATGTCATTTGCTTCATTCATCGGTGTTAATCGCCATAACCAATCTATACTTCTGGGATATGCTTTGCTTACGAGTGAGGACATCAAAACATATGTGTTTGTATTCAGAACTTGGCTTGTGGCCATAGGCAAAATCTCTCCAACGGCTATCGTCACAGACCAATGTGAGAGTATTAAGGCAGCCATTCTTGAGGTGCTGCCAAATACTGTCCACAGATATTGCATTTGGCATATTTTTTCTAAGCTACCCATAAAGCTTAGGCGGTGAGAAATTATAAGTGTTCCAAGGCTCGCTTCTTAGCGGTCATCTTTGATAGCATTACAATTGCTGAATTTGAGGATAAATGTCAAACCTTCGTTGATGAGTACGATGTGGGTCGACGAATTTTATTCCAAAGTCTCTATTCAGAGCTTTCCAAATGGGTTTCCGTATTTCTCAAGCATTACTTTGGGGCTGGCATAATTTCCATGCAAAGGTGTGAGTCAATGCACGCCTTCTTTGATGGCTACATCAGCAGTCGAAGCTCTCTAAAGCAGTTTGTTGAGCAATATGAGGTTGCCCTCGGGTTTAAATATGGGAAGGAAATGGAAAGCCAAGCTAGCAAAATAAAGCAACTTGTACGATCTACTACCCCATTCGATTGGGATATGCAGATTTATGGCCACTACACTTGTGCTATTTATGATTTCTTTAGAATGCATGTTGCGAGGCTACCTCACTGTGAAATTGAAAGGCATATTGATTTTGATGCGGTGGAGCGAGTTGAGGTATATAACGTGACAAATTTTTCGATACGAAATGATTATCACGGTAATAATTTTGTCTTCACCGTGGAGTACCATCCCACCAATCAATATATTGAATACAATTACTAGACCTTCGAAAGTAAAGAGATTACGTGTTGCACATTATGATGGCGATAACTTTCAAAAGGATTAGTTTATTTTACGAAAGATATATACTTTACCGCTGGAGGAGAGACATAGTCCGCCCAAACTTGAGTAAATTCTTTCCAGGAAGGTACCCAAAAATGATGAATGAGTACCGACAGTACAATGCAATGAAGAAATGGTTTGATAGAAATTGCGACATCACATTGGACTATCCCGTTAGACGCAAGGACTTGAAGAACGTTTTGAAAGCTCATTTTAAAGCATACTTGGACTGGGAAGATGATATGGCTATCCCTAATGTTCTTAATTTAGACTCTGATACTGATGCAACATTCGTAAGAAATTTGAGAGAGGTTCGTTCACGTGGAAGGCCCCAGATCAATAGAAATAGATCTTTGCGTCAAAACGCCTTCCGTGAAGATGCTAGAAGATGGGGATCCGGATTCTATGATGTATATGACGAGGGATGAAGCAATCAAGGTAAAAGTGACAGCGAGAGATGGGGTCATAGAGGAAGTAAAGAAGGTGGTATGTGTGGTATCAGAGGAGGTAGAGGCGCTGATACAAACGTAAGTAATCATCCTATAGTCCATGAGTTTTTGTAGTACGATGTGCCATTTCTTTCCTTAATCCTTATTGTATTTGATTCTACGATGTTGTATGATTCCTCATAAATACTAATCTATTTATGTATTATTATTAACCTTTCGGGAATAGGTGTTGAAGTTATTTAATATTGCGACTACCTTATCTTAGATAGGAGTATCACATTTGACCAACCAAATCATAGTCCACTTTATTGTACGTGTATGAATTTTTAGCCTCATCATGCATCATACAGGAAAGAAATATGTTGTTGCAATTGTAAACTATTTTAAAAACACCGTAATAGATGGCAAAAGTATGTTCAATTTGGTTGCTTAATTAAGTTAACCCCCACCATTGCAATCGTCTGTAATTGTTTTATAACAAGTAGAATGACAAGGGGATTCTTGTCATTCCCCATCAAATTCGAAGGGGTTAGAAGATCCCAAATCAATAAAAATAATGATATGCAAGCTAGTAGACAAATCGATCGTTAAATAATTTAAATCAATCAACTTTCAAATAAGCGAGAACCACTACATCGAAATTAGAAAGGCAAAAAGTAGACAAATAAATTTTGGTAAAAATATTTGTAGTGACATATATGGAATATTATTGAACATTACAGTAGTAGAACTAGTATCATTTTTATGTCTCTAATTTATAGGCATCACATTGTGTTTCTTCATCCCATTGATCCTTGGTCACTTCTCTTAACGAACAACTCGTCTTTCTTTAGTCGCCACGTGAACTCCTCCAAACTAATACCTCACTAGAGCTACTTCCTCTTTGAAAACCAACTCTGTTTATGTTGTCCGGCCGTCAAATATGTCATCTTTCTCACTACCATTTTTGTCGGGGGAACAACGTAAATGGGGGTGGTTTTGAGCTCAAAATTTACTCATTTTATAGGATAAACGATCCTTGATCATAGCAGGACGTGTTGATAATTTCAAAGTTGTGATTTTATAAGTGGGTCCCACATAGGATTTTAACTTGATTTTAGACCTGAAGCATTAAAATGTAATATGGGTATCATTATTCTTGTATTAATGTATACTATTTTGGTAGCGTGGCATCGTGTGTTGGCTTCTCGGAAGGCAAAATCTCCACCCTAGTTGACTTTAGTGAGCATTCTTCAACGTCCAAATAGGCTAGGTTTACTTTCTTTAAAGATTGAGATTTATCGTGGTATTGGTATGATTTTATGCTAGTTGAGGGTTGGGATTTTACAACACTGTGGTCTAGTTAGCGAAATTTTGATTATTTAGCCGGTTAGTGAGTCGAATTTAGGTAGATTTTTCCTAACTACCCATTCTTTGAGTTGAATTGCTACTTTAGTACTTAATGGGACTTACCTAGCACCTTGTAATGAGATTTTTGGGGCCTTAGTCTAGTTAAGGGTTTAGAAGCGGACCCTTCCAACCCTCTTTAGGTCAATATTATAATTAGTTCCTTGTGGATATAAGAGGCCTTCTTTTGTCATCCTATTGATATTCTTGAGTCTGAGGAGAATTTTGGTTATCTCTGACTTTAACTAGACTAGGTCTATAGGTTCATTTTAAGATCGGGTTTAGTTCAGAAAATTATGATATTAAGAACTTTTCAAATTCAAATAATATGATATAAGATCGATTCGAATATGACAACTATGATGATATTATTTTAGGTTTGAGTACGGTATTCATGATATTATTTCTGGTTCAAGTCTGGTATTAGTAGTTTACTTATGGTATATTACAAAGTTAGTTCGAGTCCAGTGTTTATGATATGGGAAAATCCACGATTATAGTTTAAAGGTTTGGAAATTTTTTGAGTATTAAAGTTGGTATGTATTCTTGATTGTATCCATCGGATTTATAGGGGCCCGATAGAATTATTTACGTTGTTTGTGCCTTCTAGGATTATGGTGGTCCAATTAGGCTATAGTTAGTTATGTTTCTTTCGATATTATTTATCGATTGTTTATTTTAGTAGTTGGAGCATTTGTAACACCCAGCAAAATTCCCTTATAGTTTGAGCCTTAGAGCATGTTGAGTAAAGTATTATTTCGGCCTTAAAGGTTTGAGAGGTGTCTTCCCAAGTGTGAGATATTTTGAACCGTGTGGAATTTCCCTAATTTTGAATTTTTATCAAATGGGAAATTTGATAAGCTTTCCGTCGATATAAGATTCGCCCAAATCCGATACCTGGGTAAGAAGTTATGGCTAATTTAAGTCTTAGTCGTAAAACAACATCATTTAAGTGATTGACGCATCGCGGAGAGGGTTTATTTGGAAATTGTCGATTTCCAGTGAAACTACGCGATAGTGGCGCATCGCAGAAGAGCTCAATTTTCCAATAGTCAATTTCCAGTGGAACCCCGCGATAGTGCCACGTCGCGGAGGAGTCCCAGGTACCAACCAGTGGGACAACGCAATGGCTCTGCGTCGCGGGGACTCCCAATTTACTAATTGTCAAATTCCAGTGAGCCACCGTGATAAGTGGCGCATCGTGGTGGCCTATAAAATCGGGTTCCCAATTCAATTTTCTTCCAGCTTCATACAGATGTTAAAAGGGTACTTTGGACTTTTTCCAAGCCTATAAAACCATGTAAACACCAAGTCAAGGCCATTTACAAGCATTCTATGAAGTTTTTCTCAAGTTTTATCTCAACAAAAACCCTAAGTATCAAAAACCTCTTCCAAGAATCTCAAGAATCCACCATGGATTTTCTAAATTGAGTCAAGATTCAAGGTTCCCAAGTCAAGGGCCTCAAGAACCCTCATTCAAGAGCACGAATAGAGTTCCAAAAGAGAGAGTTCATCCAAAGCTTCTAATTCAAGGTATGTGGGGTTTTGAACAAGGGTAACCCTTTCATCCTTGTGCCCAAAAGGCTTATCTACATCATGAATTTCTTGAAACCTATGAGGTTTTTACATAAATTTGAATTGGGGTTTTTCACCCATTATTATTGAATGCATTATCTTGATATTTCCCATGAATTAAGAGTCAAATGGCATGATTTCTATATATTTTATTGAGAATTTACAGCTGGGTATAAACCCCATGATTTTACTCCTTGAGAAGCTAATAGTCGTAATGTTGAGATATTGAAGCATATAACTATATTAAGATTTTGAGATAAATTGCTGAAATTCCCAGATTTCCACATGATTTATGAACCTATATGCTATATATTATGCTTTTGATTTAACTTGAGATTGAACTATAGGTTAGTAAGCCATATTTGAGACTTGTGAAATTATGAACTTTTGTTCCATAAGCACCCATGATTTGAGTATTTTGAGATGATTGAGAAATGAATTGACCTAATGGTCCGAAAGCTTTGAAATTCACTTCATCATATGAGATTATTGATTTGATTATTGGGTTCGTGGTGAACTATGAGATTATTTTAAAAGTGGATTTTTATGAGATGAGCGTCGATAATCTAAAGGGAGTAGTACTTAGCATCGAGCAGGTAAGTCACTACAGTTTCTTACCCCAAAACAACGTGCCACCGTAGGTTGGGCCTGAGGCCGAGTTTATGATGATTATGATTAGGGCTGAGGCCGAGTTTCGTTTAGTGATCACTTGACCTAGGTTATACTCTCTGGCAACAGTATGATGCTCCTCCCCAACGTGGGGTCTTCTCCTTAGGAGGATAAAACATTGGACTCCATGTAGCTCGTATGGTTTATGTCGGTTACGAGAACCTTCCTTGCCCTTTAAACTTAAGATCAGCTACTTCTTTGGAAACTAAAGTATTTTCCCTCCTATGAGCTATTTTCCTAATAATGAGGTTGCAAAGTTGTTTCCTAGTTAAAGTATTCCATTGATATGAATTGTCTCTTTAAAAGGAAGTATTTTCTCTTGATTTGGTATTTTCTCATGAAGCCTTGAGATGTGTTATTTTCACTAAACTAGAGTATATTCCTTTTTAGATTGAATGATTTTCCTAAATCCTGAAATGAGATATTTTCCTAAAGTGAATAAAATGCCTTCAAACATGTTTCAAAGTTATATGATTATGAATTCCAAGTATTTAAGTCCGAAAAGAGTTATGAGATCTTGAGCATTGATGAAGTTTTACTCTCCATGAGACATATGAATGATTTAAAAGTATCGTGTAAAGTTTCTTTATCCCTTGAGTATTGAGAATAAGAGGAGATTTGTGATTTCAAGTTAAAGTATGATGACTCACAAGATTTATGCTACATGCTTCATCGTACATGATTTATGAGCTTTACATTTTATACTTGTTCAAGCCATGTGAGTCATCCCATATTGCATGCATGACTTGATTGAAGAAGATTAACACTGTTTTATACATATGCATTCACCCCTACATACTCAGTACATCCTCAAAGTACTGATTCACATATACATCTATGTGCTACATTGTCTCATAATGTAGGTATAAGATTGTAGCGCATGTACCATGTCCAATCAGTTCGCAGCTTCCAGTCATCACGTGATGGGTCCATTTGATTCAGGGCCACGAGTTAGTGATATAATAGAAAAGTATTGTATTTTTCCTTATTTAGTTGTATTGAGTTGGGGTGGTTGGGAGTCATGACCCAGCTACTCATGGACGGTACTAGTAGAGGCTTCATAGATAGTCTGTAGAAGTTGATATATTGAGTTTCAGTTTGATGTAAAAATATAGTTGTAACCTTGTAACTTCAGTACCTTGTGACTTCAGTTTTGTATTAAGCAAATTCATAATAGAGTTATCTTCCACTTTATTCCTCTTGATTTATGCATTTTATTCAGTTATTTATGTGTTATGCCAAGTGAAGGGTTAGCTTGGGGTCACTTGTGACCCTAGGCACCGTGTAGCGTCCTGAGGGGTGATTTCGGGTCGTTACAACATTATTCTAGGTTTACCCTTTTCTTGACATGAGTTTACTATCTCACACACTTGGCCGATGATGATGTAATACCCCGTAAGATCCTAAGCTTGGCTCAGTTGTAGTTGCATGATTAAGGTGTCCAAGACTTGAAAGTTTCACTAAGTGTTAAGGACTTATTCATTTTCAAGATCCCTAGACTTTAAGGATATTTATTTTGGTCTTCCCGACCTTAAAATGTTGGTTTTTGAGTTGATTCATGTTCGGAGTTGCTAAAGGTATATCTTGAAAGAGTTTCGGGATTTTCAGATAGACATAGGGGCGTGTTTGGGAAATAAAAATAGTGTACCCACCGAGATAGGTCCACACTATGAGGGCTAGTCCGCTGGGATAGGGCCCGTGATGCAAGGGTTAGTCCGCTAGGATAGGGCCCGCATTGCGAGGTCCATTTCGCCAGGACAGGGCCTGCATCACAGGGGTGTATATTTTCAGCTTCATTATTTAAGGGGCCAAGGTATAGTTTGGTCTTTTTCCCTTAACCCAACTCGTCCTTAACACGATTTGGGACTTCCAAAAGAGCATTATTTGCCCTTTTTACTCCAAATTGCTATCAAGAAACCCTCCTTTTTCCCCAAGAACAAACTCAAGTTCTTTTCCCAAGAAATCAAGAGTTCAATCATCTAATCAAAGAAATCTTTAAAAATTCAGTTATTAAGGTATGTGGGGTGTTCATCCATGGGACCCTTTCACCCATAAAGCCCAAAACCCTTCCTTTGATTAAAAGTATGAGTTTTCCTTTATTATGAGGATGCATATGTTCAAGATGAGTTTAAATTCATATTTTTCCTTAATATTTTATCTCAATTCATGTCCTAGTATGATTCCATGGAAAGTTGGGTTATCTCTTGTTTCAAGTCTTAATTTCCCGTGTCATATCCAATTGAATTTCATGTCATAATATCGAATTGTAAATTTAGCCATGTAATTGTGTTGTTTTCTCATGTTTTTAAGACATTCCCATGTTCAAATTCATACTTCTCACTTAATTGATGAAATGTTATGTTTTGGGTTCTGAACTATGTCTCCCTACTATAGTTTTAAGTTCTAATATTGTGTTTTATGATTATTCAGTGCTGGTGGGTTATGAACACCCGATACCTATGTGTTTACTTACATTTCAGACCCTTTAAGTAATGATTTCAGTTAAACCATGAATATTACCATTTATTTAGTTGTTATAATCATAATGAGTAATGTCAGTTGTTATGTTTAGTTGAGACTAGTTCAGATCAGTACCAGTGTCAGTTCAATTGGGAGTAGGATTTAGCACCAAGCGAACCCAGGGATAAGGGTTCACCTGCCAGTAGAGTGTGTGACCTTTAGTAGCAATCTCTGAGTTACATAACTATGTAGCCAACATAGGTTTGAGATGTCTACCTGCTAGTTGAAGGTTGACGTATATCTCATGAGAGCACTTGCCAGTAAAGGGTGACTCCATAGTCCTTTAGGACACTAGTTTAATAGAACTACACAGCCAGTGTTAGTACCGTGGCATAGTACTGACACCCTTCTAACTAGGGTTATAGGTTGGACCCTGATTAACTCAGATTAGGACATGTCGATTATATGATACCTCCCACAGTTTCAGTCAGTATCTCAGTTTAGGTTTACTTAGCCAAGCATACAAATTATCAGTTACTCAGTTATACATATTTCATTCTTTCAGTTTATAGATTACTCCAGTATCATATTTATGCTTGGTCTTGCATTCTCATATATTATATTTTCATGCATTCACGCTCAGTTATCCCATGCATTTCAGCCAGTCCTTATCTTATATAGCAATACATTCAAAGTACTGACCGCATAGTTTTCTTTGTGCTATGTTGTCTTATAACAGAGGTTCGGACGCTCAGTTTCCTGACCGTCCTTAAATATCTCAACATTACTTAGCAACAACAGTGGTGAGTCCTCATCCATCAAGGACAATAGTTATTTATCCTAGTTATTCCGGTGTTTCCTTATGTTCAGTCAGTCGGAGTTAGTTGGGGGCTTGTCCCATCAACTCCTCATGATGTTTAGAGGCTTTCATACAGTCAGTTATTTCTTTCAATATTTTATCAGATATTTCAGACATGTTGATGACACGTATATCAATATTCATATTTATAGTACCTTATTAGTTACCTTCCGCTCATGTGTTATATTACTATATTCTCAGTATTCATAGCAGGTACCAGCTCATAGGTTAGATTGTGGTCACTTATGGGCGTAAGCATCGTTGTCACGACTAGGGGTAGCCTCGGGTCGTGACAAATGCCTACTGAGTACTCATTATTTTGGTACTCTACTGCACTTCTGTATTTTTTTCTAATGTAGATCTGAGTACTAGCTAGTTGCCATCGTTGATGTTTGTACTAATGTTGGTTAGAGTTTAGAGATAGGGTGAGCTTTCAAAGCTGGAGCTAACTTTCTCTTCTTTTTCTATTTTGGATGGTGTTTCTATTCAAGACTATTGTATATTTGATACTTATAGTACTCTTATTCTTTTGCTAGAGGCTCTTGTACCGACTTTACTAGGTCGTGGGATATTTCTACCCTTCCCTTATTTATTTTCAATTATCCTGTCATCTTTATAGCTTATGGCTTATAATCTAACGACTTATGTAACTTTGATTTTTGCTCTACTTTTGACCAACTAGACCATTATTTATCGGTCTGCGTTATGATTTGACTTACCTACTGGCGGGTTAAATTAGGTCCCGTCATGACTCATGGAAGTTTATGACTCTTTTATAAGAATCATCCCATTTAAATTCATCTCCAGTAATAGTATAAAGATCCCCAAGCCTATCCAATTTTCCTGTTGCAGCAAAGTTGACTCACTTTTTGGATTCCACCAAATATGGTGCTCAATTAAAAATCTCCTTCTTGTAACATCTTTTTCCACAACTGAAATCCACCACAACCAGTTTTCCACATCACCATATTATAGTTAATCTTCTTGCAGTATTTGTTCTTTCTGTACTCACTCCATATAGATTGCTTAGCTCTAAAGTTCCATATTAACTTACAGAATAGTGCAGCTGGTACATCATAAAGTAACCTAAATCCTAGGCCTCCCTCTTCTTTTGTTAAGCATAAATTATTCTGCTTAGTCCAGTATCTCTACCTCTCCCTTCAATACAGTTGCTCCAAAAAAAATTAAGCCATTATCTTTTGTATCTAATTCAACATATTAATTGGAGGATTCATACTGATAAGTAGTGAATAGGACTATTCTGATGAACATGCTTAATCGGAATTGCCTTCTCTCCATAAGAAAGTAATTTGCTTTTCTATGCCTGCAATTTAGAGCTTATCCTTTGTATCATTTACTGGTAGTAACTTTTATGCTTTATCTTATTCTCTTATTAAAAATAGGACAACTAAAATAAGTAAAAGGAAAGTATTTCTTTAGTATGCCAGTTGCTACCTTTACTATGACAACATCCCCTTCTGACACACTGTGATGGAAATATAAATCAATCTTCTCCTTATTAACTTTCTACCCTGACACATTTTCATATTTTTCCATGGTCTCAGTAATTATTGCATTATTCTAACTTCTGCTTTACACAATATTATCAGGTCACGTTCAAAGGCCAAATAATTTAGTCTAGGACTTCTGTAACACCCCGAGATCCCATCTCGAGACGTCACACGGTGCTTATGGACCCGAAGGACCACAAGCTAATCCTTTTCTGATATTTGTACCTATAAACTGCATAATATCTTAAAAAAATACAGAAACTTGCCATAAGGTTCAACACATATATACATACTCAAAACTGAAAACTGAATACTAATTGTCCATCTGAAAAAGCCTCTAACTGTCTGAACTGTGGAGTTGATGGGACATGTCCCCAACTAACTCTATCAACAAAAAATAAACAAAGTCTGAAACAATAGTAGTAAATTGAGACTCGTCCTCGAAAGAAGAGGACTCACTGCTACTGCTGCTGACTGGGACTAAACTGCTGAGGATAAACTGGATCCTGTACCTCTGAACCTATGGTGTCAAATAAAACACCATAGCGCAAATGCGTCAGTATAAAAATATACTGAGTATGTAGACGGGGTAGGCTAATGCAAGGGTTCATGCATGCACAATATCTAAACTGAATAATCATGAAAATGCTGCATAAGAACACATACATGAATGGAAAGAACATAAACACAATTATCGCAACTCTAGATACTAAAACTCAGATACCACTTTACTGCAGACTGAACTCACTACTGACACTGAGATACTGAATCACTGACTCATTTGATACTGATAACTGAGGATCTGGATGTGCTTACATCAATGACTGAATTTTTGGACTTACTGCTTTCGACTGACAAGATTGGAGATCAACCTTTCTAACATATGATTTTGGAAGCTTTATCAATGATAAGAAATATGATTATATCTGAATCTGACAACAAGAATACTCAATAGAAATCTGATACTGTGATCAAGCCTGTCTGGCAGCATATCTCTGAATGTAATATCAAATAACTATATGTGAGACCAAGTCTATCTGATGGGATGGCCCATAAATCAATGGAACTATCTGAGTTCCTCACAATGATAGATGATTGTATCTGACAGTCCTAATTTCTAAAGACTGATTTTGAAACTGAGACTGAATCTAAAACTAAAACTGTGGAAAGTAGTCACTTAACCAACATGCCCCGACCTACCACATGTGGGGTCCAACCTGTGCCCCAGTTAGAAGAGTGTCATTACCGCACCACTGGTAAAGACAACTCTATGTGACCCTTAACTAGTAGTTCCTCAAACGAGAATGGTGGAGCCCTTATCTAGCAGATCAAGCCATCTCATCTACCCTCATCTAGCAGGTATGATGTCTCTCATCCACCCTCAACTAACAGGTGTGATGTCTCAACCTACGCTGGCTATGTAGTTGTGGAGCACAAGGATTGCTTCTAAGAATCACACCCTCTACTAGTAGGTGAGTTCCCATCATTGAGCTTGCTCGGTGCTAGTTTCTACTCCCAACTGAAATACTCAGAACTGAATTCTCAACTGAACACTGGCTGAACTGAATCTGACACTGATTATATTACTCAAAAGGTCTGACTGAGTTACGCTGAGATTACTTAGTTCCGTATCTGACAGAAAAGATATCGAATCATGGTATCTGACTGACGATACAGATCTTGAATAGATTACTCGAATCGCTTCTGAGATTAGGATTGAATCACTTAAATACTATTAAAACTGAGCTGATTACAGGTATGAGGCTAGATTACTAGCAATATAGAGATTACAGATATAACTGAGATTACTGAGCTTTATTAAGCTTTGCACTTGTTTGAGGATACAGAGTTCTATAGTTCATTGAGCTTTGAGAATCATGGCTCGATTGGAATTATCAAGAAACTGATATGGGCTCTAGACAACAACTTTATTTTCAGGTATAAATACCCCCAGGACTCGATAACATAAAAGTAAGACATAATCATTCTTTATCACAAATCATTCATGCATCATCACAGTCATCCATTCATCACTACATTCATTTATCATTACAAGCATTCATTCATCATTATAATCATTCATGTATCATCACAATCGTTAAAACATTACTTCAAGTAGTTGGGCATTATAACATACTTTCCCTCTCAAGATCCATAGGACATTGCATTAAGCATTTAGGAAACATAGACTTCTATTCATCATCACAACCGTAAAAAGGTCACTCCAAACCTTTAAGGATCATCAACATCGGTTCACCATCATATACTAGCCTAGGGAAGACATGCTATTAGATTATACCCCATTCAATGAGATCTTACATCAAGTACTTCATACCTATATCGGTCTTGTCATGTATTTGGATATTACTTGATTTAGGGGAAACTTCATACTAACATGTCACTATTTACTTGCGAAACACTTGACATGTATTAAAAGCTTAGCATATATCAAAGAGCACAAAATCGGGGAATTTACAACTATCATATCTCGACTTGTTCACTAGGGTCTTTCAACAACTACTAGACACGACTGATTTTACACCTACTTGGAGATTTTATGCTATCTTGGCACATTTCACTCACTAAGGCATTTTATCAAACACTAGGCATGCATGGACTAGCTCACAATTTGGGGTTTCCTATTCAACATACTATAGTGGCCCTTATGCTTCACCTAAGCTCTTTATCAAACCTATAGGGAACGTTCTTCACTTATTCAACCATTTTTACACCCAAAAGTCATGAACACATCACATGGAAAAACAACTTCAAGAGGGTCTATCACAAACATCACATAATTCCACATACTAGGGTCAAAGCTCATAAATTTTGTAGGCAAACATAAATCAAAAATCAAAAACACATTAAATATCCATTTCAACTCATAAACATAAAAATGTTTTAGTTTTAAAAAGGGTTCTTGAGATTCTTGGATGAAAGGGACCCAAGAATCAACATCTACATACCTTAACCTTTGAAATTGGATGAACTTTAGTGCTTGAAACTTTATCCACACTTGAAATAAATAAATTCTTGAAGCCCACACTATGAGAACTTGATTCTTGAAGAAACCTTGAAGAATTTATGGATGAATTTTGGAAGATTAGGGTTCTTGAATGAAACCCTAGATATTCTTGAGAGAATTGAAAAAGAAAATAATGGAATTAGGGTTTGAATGAGGGTTCCTCATATTTATAGAGGATCAAAAAAGGTGGAAAATGACCAAAATACCCTTACAAAATGCCCTTGAATTAATGGAAAAATATACTTGACGCCATCCGTGACAGACCGTCAGGTCCGTGATAGGCATGAATGGTCATCACAAAAGGGGTCCAAATTCTTGATTTTCTACCCAGGGCTGATGACATCATCAAAAATGTCATCATAATTTGACGACATCATCAAAAAGGTCATCAGAAACATGATAGCCCATCAGAAATGTTGTCACCGTTTTCCAGCTTGACATGCTAGAGTAAAATAGGCATAACTCTTTGCTCCGATATCTGATTTAGGCGAAATTGGTACCGTTGGAAAGATAATTCCAAGATATTTCATTTGATATATGAGTTAGGGTACCTCTATGATCTTAATTCATGCTCAAATAGATTCTCACATGATTCAAAGTCTTTCATAATTGGGAGAATATTTCTGAAACATTTTGACTCAGATTTTCACTTTACCAAATACTCTCTAAGGCTCAGACTAGAAGAGGATTTTGCAGGGCATTACAACTTCCTTTAGGAATCCTAAATCTTTTGAATTCCTTTTTCTCCATCAGAGAATTAAGATCTATAGAAATGACTTTAGCTGCTAAAATAAAGAGTGTAAGATATAAAGGATCCCCTTATTTCAGAACTATAGAAGAGCTGTAAAAACTTTAGGTTGACCATTCAATAAAATTGAGTACTAGTTATTTCCGCTAAACTATACACCATATTAATTATTCTCTCACTAAGTAAATTTTTCTCAACACTTTCATTAGGAATAACCATTCTACCTTGTTATAGGCCTTCATCATGTCTAATTCAATTACCAAATTAAAGGGTTTACTTTTCTTCCTTATTTTAGTAATGATTTCCTACACAAGTAAAATATTTTCTACTATGCTCCTCCCTTGTACAAAACCATCCTGCTCAGTAGATATGTTCCTTGAAATATTGACTTAATCCTCTAATGAATATTTGAGAAAATTTTCTTCACAAAATAGCTCAGGCATATAGGTTTCAAATTTAAGAAATTATTAACTATCACCTTCTTTAGAAGTAGGACTAGATTTGTATGAGTTACAAACCTAGGAAGTCCTACACCACAGAAGAAGGGTTTCACCATATTAAACACATCATCCCTAACTATCTCCCATGCATCTTGGTAGAAGGCTCCTATCATACTATCAGGTCTACCTTCTTTATTTTTGTTTAAGCCCATGACAACCTTCTGAACTTCTTCCTTTATAGGCATTCCATGTAATTCTTCATGCTCTTGAATGTTGATTATCATAGGTAATTTCTCCAACATGTCAAATTGACATTATTAGGCTACTTTATAAACTACTTTTTGTAAAAATCCATTGCTGCTTCTGCAATCTCTTCTTGTTACTCTAACTAGTCTCCATCATCATTCTGTATCCTGTTCACCTTCAATCTAGTCCTTCACTTATTGACTATAGTATGAAAGAATTTTGTATTCCTTTTCCTTCGTTAAACCACTCTATACCTGCTTTTTGTTTCTAAAAATTTTCTTCCCTACAAAGGTATTTATTCAATCTAGCTTGAGCTTTATGTAAACTTTCCCTATTGAAACCTGAAGGATCAACTTCAAATTCGATATCCTAAACTTTTACAAAGTCTTTTAGTGTGTAAATTCCTGAAAGATATTTCCAAAGGCTCCACTAAGTTAAGGCCTTCTTAACCCTTTTTATCTTGTAATAAAATAAATCGAAAGGGTTTTAGAAAAATCCATCTTCCAATGTTGTTTGACTATCTATATAAAAGATTTTTCTTTTATCCAGAAGTTCAAAAATCTGAAGCACTTAGCCACTTCTTCATTACTGGTCTTTAGAGAAATAAGAAGGGTGCATGATTTGATCCACTTTTCACAAAATATTCCACCTCCAGAACTGGAAATGTACTTTGCATTAATGGATTATGAAGTACTCTGTCAAGTCTTTTAAATATACACTCCTTATCGGTTCTTCCATTCTATCAAGTGTACTTACTCCTTTGAATCTCATATCTTCGAGATCACATATATTTATAAAATAAGAAGCCCCTCACCTATGACTTTATAAGTGGTAGTCCTCAAAGTTTTTCTTCATCATTGGTAATTAAATTACAATCTCCACCTACCAGTCAAGGAGTCTGTATGTCATTAGATAATTCATACAAGGATTTCCACAACTGTAATCTTTCATCTTGAGTATACTTGGCATAAACAAGTGTGATATTAACCTCCAAATCTTAACTTCGATTAATAAATTTTAGGGTAAGTTGTTGTTCTTCATCACATAAGATCTCAACCTTTCTATAAATTACCAGATCTTCCCATTTACATTAACTATAATATGTTGTTTCCCTAACCCTCTTCTATAGACTTTTAACTCTTGCCTATCTTGAAATGGCTCTATAGTCTCACTAAGTAAAATTGATACCTTTTTTATGTGGTAACTAATCTAGTGAATGCTTTTTGAATATTCACTAATCTAATATTCCATATGAATGCATTCATTTGGATTTATTATTATTAGCAGTTGTACTCTTTGTTTGTCTTGATTTTGCTTAAGCTGAAGTATTTTCTTCACCTCTTTTCTTCTTCTTCTTCTTTGTATGGCTATCTCTCATTTTTTCTATCTATTTTGGGGATAAGTTTCCATCTCTGGCCATCTTATTTATATTTAGCCCCAAGTCTTCTTTATAAACACTTTACCCAGTATGCACAAAGACTTTTATATGTAAACTCGATTGGACTGCTAGGGGAAGTGCCTCACTTTTATCCACTTCTTATACCACTAAAGCTCCATCCTCTTTTTTGTCATTTTATCTCTCAATCTTCTCTATCTGTATGTGATTTGTAGGCTCCTTTTTTTGTTATACCTATTCTTTATTTATATCATGTTGCTTTATTTTCTTATCTTCATTCCACTCAAATTTTATAGGTCCCTTCTTTGCTTTCTTTTCTTTAGCACTAAGTTTTCATGATGCTTACCCCCATTGCCTTATCCATTCCTGCTTGTATTGGTTATTTCCAACCGTTTTACCACTTGATAAAGCTTTCCTCTAATTACCTGCAGACTTGGTGACTTACCTCTTGTTATCTTCCCCTTCTTTCCCATTGTGACTCTCCTATTGCCTTGATACAAATAATTTTGAATGAATAGTCTAATAACTCTCCTCATCATGCCCTTGTAAGCAACATTCTTTGCAGTATTTCAGCATATAATCATATTGAATCTTTATACATTTCAATTTGATCACTTCCATTATATCATCTTCTTCATTGGTTCTCGCCTTTTATGGTAATTTTTCTGCCAAATCAAATTCAATGTTAACCTTTGCAAAACTAGGTGTCATCTGATTCCTAGTCGCTATATCCACTGCGAGAGGTTTTCCTACTACCATTGCTAGTGAAAAAATTGCCTACTTCGCAAAAAAATTGGATGGTAGATTTGAATGTCCTATATATTATTTCTATATTCAGTTGAAAAAATGGATTCCATTTGACTGTCCTTATCTACCAACATATTTATTTTGCTTCTACAAAGAAAGTTATCCTATATAACATTTACACATACTCCTCCAAACTATTAAGCCTGATTAGAATATGCCTTGTATTCAGGACACCCAAGGTGCATTCATTCTTGATTCCTTATGACCTGAGATAGTCTTCCTCAATTCTTTAATGTTTGGTTTCTCATATGAAAACTTTACTACAATAGCAAATTTTAGGTTCTCCTTAATGATAAGAAATCTAACTTCTGATTTCTTTTATGTGATATTTGGTTCATCGTGCAACATGACTACAAGCTTTGATGGTACAGTGGGTACTGGTGGGATAACTAATTTAGGTTTGAGGATATTTGCATAGTGATTTTGTTCTATAGGGGGATTTTTGTTCGAATTATCAAGTATGGGCGCATTAGGATTGTTCTGCGATGGTAGAGGAGGGAAGTCCTCTGGTGGGATGGCTCACCAGTGGTGATCACTGTAATGTAAGCCAACGTCAATAATAGGATTTTAGTTTCTAGGGTTTTTCTCTTGAGAGTTTCTACTTACTAAAAAAATGGGAATTTAATTTTCAACCATGGGTTCACAATATGACATAATTTTTGATATCTTATCACTTCAATTATTTTTCTTAGGTACCTAAAACTCCCGTAAGGTTTCGTGATGTGTTATGTCATAGGCTCTTCAAGAGTACATTGACTCCTTATTTTGATCATTTGCTTTATATTTTTCAAGGATTATTTCATTTGAAACCGATTCGTCTACCATGCTTTATGCATGCATGGACTTTATCCTTTAGGGACACACAATAAGAACATACATAACTTAATATGAAATTAATTTTGCTTCAGCAAATGCTCCTAGTATTTGAATTAAATAATAATTTGAATGAGTATCATATTGATGAAAATTCACAACATATTTCTTAGTTGATTATTATCTCCCCCCTATGTAAGAAAAACTAACATACATCTCAATTACTTTAGAATATCCATCTTCGTACATTATGGTATATCCATTAATCGTATACCACATATAAAAAAATAGATAGAATATTTAGATCCTAACCTATCACTATCCAAATCGGGGCCTGGCCGTGATGACATCCCAAACCAACTATGGCCTGCGATGGCCCCTATCCTTACCTTAAGAGTATATTGATAATAATAAACAACAGAAGCCAGGCAAGGTAACAAGAGAAAAATATAAATGCAAAAAAAGGTTTAAGAGTCAAAACAAAACCACAATAATATCCCAATACTGTCCGCAAAAGTCTCTAATCCAAAGAATATCAGCTAAGTCGAGATATGCCCCCGACTATAACAAAAGAAATCCAAAAGTGATAAACTAATAAATGAAAACTAAGACACCGCCCGGGCCTTCCGAAAGATGGAGGGTTCACCACTTCACATCTGATTAACAAGAGTACCAAACCACCTAACGCTGCACAAGATAACAATAAAAACCCTCAAAACCTATATCACAAAATGATGTAGCATCCGTGAATGGTCGATATTGTTAGTACTGGCATGTAACCCATAGAAAGGGATAATATAAACACATTTACCAAAAATCCAGCAATAAACCACACACACAATCATTTTTATATATATGATGTGGGAAAGGGTCAAGTGACTTGAAACATGATCATTCAAAACATTACATCTGAATTGTGTAGCTCGTACCGACCTAAAGGCACCCACAAGCTATATGGGTCTGGCTTCCCCTGCTGAATGGGCCCCAATCCATGTTAGCCGCATGTAAATAAATTATGTAAAACAAACACATCGGTCATCCAAATTGCATAATAAGAACTCTCATTATCAACAAACGTGGTTTCTAGTGTTGGTCCCTTGAGGCTACACCTTCTCAGTAACCTACACAATTTCCTTTAAGACTAAATTAAAATAATTTTACACATAATACCAATACTAGCAAAGGAGTCTATATTCAAGGCATTTTCCAAAGTAGTATCGTCATACTAATAAACTTGTAAGATATTCCAACTATGCCAAACCATAACCAATTAGACTCCAAATTCTGGTTTAAAATCCAAAACCATAGCCCCCGAGGGAATTCCAAAATCTTTTTATATTTTTACCATTTAATGCAATGCAGTATTTCAAAAGATAAGTTAAACTATGTAGAATCCTTATTAAAAACCAAATTAACAATGTGAGTTGAGCCTCATGTTAATAACATCATAAAAAATACATAAACATTGTGAAAAACCAAATTTCCAATTCCACCATTACCATGAGACACAAATTATGTTTACAATCCACCATTTAAACAATGAATAAACTATTAAAATCAACAGAAAATAATACAAGTGTTCAAGAACCAAAAACCCTCAACCTTAGTTTAATCAATCATTCAAAGACACATAAATATCAAGTAAATTAATACACTAATATAATGATTAAAATAAGGAGTATCTAACATGTCTAGAAAATAGGAGAATTTGGAGAGAAATGGGAATTTAGATCTAGGAGAAATGAATTTTTGATAAAACCCTTGAGTTTCGTGACTTGGGAGTTAAAAAAAAGCAATGTTAAAAGTTGATAATTGATAGTTATGAGGGATTAAAAGGCGTCTTATGTCATTAATAGGGAAAAGGACCAAAAATTTCTTACCAAAATTGAGAAAAAAACAAAATTGGGTGAATCATGGCCAACAACATGGCACATCACTATCATGAAGCCTAGCTAGCGAGCCACACCCTTATCACGGAGGCTAGGCGTCGTGCCATACCCTTATCATGGAGGCTCACTGGTTTAGGGTCCCAAATGATCTTCAAAAATTACTAAACTCTCCCAAAACATCCCGTTAACATCCCTTATCACGATTCAAGTAAAAATTTATCATTATACATAAGGGAGGATCCAAAATAAATTAGTCAAAAATTTATAGGTCTTATATTATCCCCTCTTTGGATCATGCATCCCTGAATGATAAATTAGGATACCCTTAGAATGATAATAGAAAGAATACAGTGGAATTCAAGATCAAATTCAAAATATGAAAATAGGGAAATAAAACTCATGCCTTAAATACTTTCGTCCAACATTGGGAACAAGAACGGGTACTTGGCTTTCATATCCTCTTCTGATTTCCACATAGCCTCTTCTACTTTTTGATTCCTCTAAAGAACTTTCACCAAAGCTATTTATTTAATCATCAATTTCTAGACTTGCCTAACCAATATTTCAACTGGGACTTCCTCATAGGACAATGAACCTTAACACCAATATCTTCAACGAGCACTACCAAGAAAGGATCACCCACACACTTTTAAAGAATAGACACATGAAATACGAGATGATCTAAAGCCAAACTCATTGGTAGTTCCAATTCAAAAGCAACATTCCCAATCCTTCTTAAAATCTTACAGACCAATGTAACAAGGACTGAGCTTCCCCTTTTTTCCAAATCTTATGACTCCCTTTATAGGAGAAACTTCCAAGAATACCCAATCATCAACTTCAAACTCCAACTCCATCTACCTCACGTTCACATAAGACTTTTTTGGCAACTTTGGGAAATCTTAAGTCTTTCTCAGATTACCTTCACCTTCTCTATAAACTGGTGAACCAAGTCAGGACCAAAAAACCTAGTCTCACCCATCTCAAACCATCCAATAGGAGACCTAGACCTTCTATCATAAAGGGCCTCAAAAAGGGTTATTTAGATGCTGGAATGATAACTATTTTTATAAGCAAATTTGATAAGAGGCAAATGATCGACCCAACTTTCTTTAAAGTAAATTACATAGGCCCTTAAAGTAACTTCTAGAGTCTGAATAGTTTACTTCGCTTGCCTATCTGATTCAGGGTGGAAAGCGGTGCTAAGATTCACCTGGGTACCCAAGCTTTTTTGAAAAAAAATCCAAAAATCAGAAGAGAACTGCATACCTCAGTCTGAAATGATGGACACCACTGTCCCACACAACTTAACTATCTCTTGAATGAATAACTTAGCATAATCCTCTCCTAAGTAGTTGATTCTCACAGGCAGGAAGTGAGAAAACTTGGTTATTCTATCCATAATGACCCAAATAGAATCATATTGATTTCGAGCCCATGGAAGACCCCTAACAGAGTCTATATTAATCATCTCCCACTTCTATATTGGCAATTCTATCTCTTGAGATATGCCACCTGGCCTCAAATGCTCAACCTTGACTTGCTAACAGACCATATACTTGGCAACAAAATTAGCCACATCCTTTTTTATACATTCCACTAATAGATTTCCTTTAAGTCATGATACATTTTGGTCAAATCTAGATGAACTGTATATTTGTACTCATGAGCTTCAGTTAAGATCTTTTCCCACAACCCATCTTTATTAGCAACATACAACCTTCCTTGATATCTCAAGATGCCATCTCCCCTAATCTTGAAGCCCATAACTTTTGCTGACCCACATCACCTTTGATTTGTATAAGTATAGGATCTAGAACCTGCTTTTCTTTGACCTCAGTCCCAAGAGACGATTTAAACACATCCTAAATGATCACCCCTCCATCCTCAAAGTCTAGAAGGCAAACTTTTACATAGTCAGCTAGTGAATATCCTTCACTAATCCTCTTTTCTCTTCAATGAAGGACAGATTCCCCATGGATAACCTGGTAAGAGCATCAGGAACAATATTAGCTTTACCTGGGTGGTAGTAAAGGCTTATGTTATAATCCTTAAACAATTCGAGTTATGCCTCTACTGAGATTTAACTCTTTGTGTGAACGCATACTGCAAGATCTTATGATCTAAATAGATATCCACGTGTACCCCATACAAATAGTGACACCAAATCTTCAAAGCAAAGACCACAATCGGTAACTCTAGATCATGAGTTGGGTAATTCCTCTCATAACCTTAAGATTCCTAGAAGCATGGGCTATAACCTTACCATGAAGCATCAAAACACAACTAAGACCCACATGGGACATATCATAATACACAACAAACCCCTTAGTACCCTCGTGTAGAGTAAAAATAGGTGCAAAGGTCAACTTATCCTTCAACTTCTAAAAATTGCCCTCACAAGCATCAGACCATAAAAACTTTACCTTTTTCTAAGTTAACCTCGTAAATAGAGCAAGAATAAATGAGAAATTTTATACAAACCTCCTATAGTACCCGTATAATCCCAAAAAACTCTTATTATCTGTTAGAGTCGTAGGTCTAGGACACTTCTTCACTGCCTTAATCTTTTGTGGATCCACTTTAATTACTTCACTAGATACAGCATGCCTAAGAAAAGTCATAATAATTTTCCAGAATTTATACTTACAAAATTTGGCATATAATTCATGGTCCTTAAAGGTCTGCAACACAATTTGGAGGTGATTTGCATGATCCTCCTCACTCACTTTTAGAGTATACCAAATGTCATTAGTGAAGTCTATAACGAACAACTCTAAAAACTATCTAAATAGCAGATTTATAAGGTCTAGGAATACAGCCAAAGCATTTGTCAATCGAAAAGACATAACCAAGAACTCAAAGTGTCTATACTTGGTTTGAAAAGTATTTTTGAGAATATCAGCCTCCCTAATGTTCAACTGAAGATAACTCGAATAGAGATTTATTTTACAGAAATACTTAACATCCCGGAAGCTAATAAAAAAGGTCATCAATCCTAGGAAGAAGGTACTTATTTTTCATAGTAACCTTATTCAACTGATGGTAATCTATACACATCCGGAGAGCCCTATCCTTCTTTTGCACAAAAAACATAGGAGCACCCGAAAGAGAAATATTAGGACGGATAAAACCCTTATTAAGGAGATCCTTTAATTGCTCCTTTAGTTTCTTCAACTCTGTCGAAGCCATCCTATAAGGAGGAATGGTAATAGGATGAGTATCCGATAAAAGATCAATCCCAAAATCCATTTCTCTATTGGGAGGAATTTCAGGAAGATCATTGGGAAAAATTCAGGAAATTCATTAATCACAGGGACAGATTGCAAGGAGGGACTTTCAGAGTTAGAATCCTTAACCTAAACTAGATGATACAAGCACCCTTTAGATATTAATTTTTGATCCCTAAGATAAGAAATAAACTTCCTTTTTTTGTACTAGGGAACTCATATCCCATTCAATTATTGGTTCATTAGGAAGGTGAAAAACGACCTTTCAGATCCTATAATCCAGAGAAGCATAGAAAAATAAAGACAATCTATCCCTAATATCATATCAAAATCCACCATATCAAGCTTTATTATATCTATTAGGGTCTCCCTATGAAAGATGGATGCCACACAACCCTTATAGACTTTTTTAGCAATAATAAACTCACCCACTGAGGTAAAGATAGAAAAGGGGTTGGAAATACTTTAAGGACCAAAACCAAAGTTTACAACCACATAATGAGTCACATATGATAGGGAAAAACCTAGATCAAGCAAATAATAAGCTTCTTAAGAGAAAAGTTGAACATACCAGTGACAACTTCTGGTTATGCCTTAGATTCCTAGTGAGTGGAAAGATCATAAAGGCAATTTCGACCCATCCCATCCATGAAGAAACACCCTTAGCTACATGAGCTGATGAAGTAGCGATCAAAACCTTATTAGCCCAAGTGGAAAACCTAGCCGAAAGATAATCTCATTGCATATGACCAGGCTGACAAGAATTAAAGCATCAATTTATCCCTACCTCATAATAACCACGGTGAAGCTTCCTATAACCATTACAAGGAGGATACAGTGGGGCTGACTGAGCTCTACTGACCTTAGACTAGGCACCATGTGACCTAGGACTATTACCATACTGAAAAAATAGATCACCTAAAGATTTAGGATAAGGAGCACTAGGTGACGAATAAGAATTTTCCCAATTCTTCTTCTGGAACAATTGCCTACCATATTTCACACTATTTTGCTGATTTGCACCCTGCTATGCATGTTTAAACTTCTTGCTCTACCTTTCTCCTATTTTGACCTGCTTTCTCTTCTTATCTTCCACCTGCTACATGTAAACTACTAGCCTTGATATATCTATATCATGATTCAACATAACATCTTTACACTCTAAAATCAAGTCACGAGACAGACTTGGTGCAAACCTCTTCATCCGGGACCTCATACTAGAAACAAGCTCAAGAGTATAATGAGACAATTAGGTGAATTTTAATGCATACTCTTTAATACTCATCTTACCCTACTTTAAATTCATAAACTCATCAGCTTTAGCTTTTCTTAACTCCTTAGGAAAGAAGTGATCAAGAAAAGCACTTAAGAACTCATCCCATATAGCCGACTCAGTATCTTTACCCCTCAGCTCCTCTCACTCCTCATACCACTGATAAGCTACTTTCTTTAAATAATAAGCTGGAAACTCTACCCCTTCTTAATCACTAACATTTATCACCTTAAGGATTTTCTCCATCTCATTAGTAAACCCCTGAGGATCCTTCTCAACTCTAGATCCTGTAAAGGTTGTGGGATTTAGCCTTATAAATTGGCCAACTGTAGTAACTTCAGACAAAATAGGGGCAGGACCAGTATGATCAGAACAACTATACTGCGATGCCACAATTTGAGTAAATATATAGATAGATCGATGGAAATCAGCATATAAGATATCTCTCTAAGGGGATTGATTATGAGTATCACCAGCACGGAGAGCCTGAGGATGACTAGTAGGAACTAGTAGAACCCTAGGTAGAGTAATGCAATCAGGAGTATGGGCCCTATACCGGGTCTATATTTCATGAGTAGGGATAACTTCTCCTACATTTGCCCCAGTTGGGACGGAGGTTCCAGCAGAGTTTTTACGACCGTCAGATCTTTGAAGAGGCATGATTTGAAATATGAGTAAGCCAGAAGTTAGAAAAATTTGATGGGAAATAGACTCCTTACCATGATATAGAACTCAAAGAGGAGATATATTCCTAAGTGCCTTATAATCTCCCCCTTATAAGTGTGGCGTGCTATACACCCATAAAAGGCACTCTACTCGACATAACTTTGTGGACATCCAATGACCCTGAACCGTGCTCCGATATCAATCTAGTCACCAACCAAACCAGGGCTTGGCTGTGATGGGCATCCCAACCCAAACACAATATGAGATGACCCCTAGCCTTACCTTAAGAGCATATTAATAATAATAAATAGAGGAATCCAACCAAGGTAATAAAAGAAAAATATAAATACAAAAGAAGGTTTAAAAGTCAAAATAAGAACCATAATAATATCCCAATAATGTCCACAAAAGCCTCTAATCCAAATAATATCACCTAAGTTAGGACATACCCCCAACTATAGCATAAAAAATTCAAAAGTGATAGACTAATAAATTAAAACTAAGAGAAAGTCAGGGCCTTTTGAAAAATGGAGGTCTCACTACTTCACAACTAAACAACGGGAGTATCGAACCACCTAATTGTAATACCCTGTACTTTTCTTAGTCCCGTTTAGACCTAGTATGGCAAGGGTCAACTTTAAAAATGTATAACTCTTGATACGTGTAGAATTTTCCAGCTATAAACCCATCAAATTATAGATAATTAACCAGCTTTCCAACACTACCAATTTCACCTTAATCTGATACTCGGGTGAGAATTTATGACACTTTTCATGAAAAGTAGTGGGTCAACACGATAGCACCGCATCGCGGTGAAGTACAGATTCGCAATTGTTTATTTTCCAGTAAAGCACCATGATTACGCCATGTCGTGGTGAAGTCCAAAATCTCACTCATCCCTTTCCAGTAGCCTACCGCAATCGGTAAATGTCACGCCAGAAATCATGGTGGAGTATAGCAATGCGCCGCGATGGAGTGCAAAATAGCACTCATGCTTTTTCAGTGACGTAATGCAATTATGCCACGTCGTGCTAGAGCCTAAAATGGCACTCATCCCTTTTTCAGTAAGCCTCCACGATGGCACCGCATCACTTTGCGATGCAAAATTGAGATTTCCAGTTCCAAACTTGATGTTCCAAAGGGAAACTTAGTCTTTTACCAAGACCCCAATTCATGAAAAGCACTATATTAGACCTATTCTAAGCCTAATACGCTCATTATTCATCAATTTACTCTCAAAGAAACCCTAAACCTCAAATTTCAAACCTTAAGAAATCCAAATTCCACCATTCTTTTTCAAAGATAATCCAAAATTCAAGATTCCCAATTGAAGATCTTCATGAAATAATCTTCAAGAGAACAAATAGGAACTCAAAGTTCAAGCTTCTTCATCCATTCATTAATTAAGGTATGTGCGATTTTCAACAAGGATAATTCTTTCACCCTTGTGCCCAAAATTAGTTTTAAAGTTAATTTCACATGAATTTATATGAGTTTCAAATTAGGATTTATACCCAAATATTGTTATTTGAAGACTATGATATTTGGAGTGTTTTAGATGATGAATTGCATGCCTAGTCTTGCTTATTTATGCGTGTGGAGTGGTTTTATATACAATGCAGGTTGAATATCATTATTTCACTAGAATTATGCAAGAACTTCATGATTTTGACTATTGAGTATGATTTATGATAAATTAATATGAATTTGCAGCATGAGTTATTAAGCCCTAGTTTGAATGTTGATATTTCAAGAATAACTATGCTTTTAAGCATTCGATGATTAGTTTATACTCAATTTTTGAATCAAGACTTTATATTTTGATCCCCAGCTAAGATACAGAATCCACTTTATAGTTTTAATTACAGTTTATACTAAAAAGATACACAAATGGTTTTTATTATAAACCCTTATAATAGTTTTAAATATGGATTTCCTATAGAAGGGAGTAGTATTTAGCACCAAGTTGGGTATATGCCCCAGAACTACGGGCCAACGTAGGTTCAGATTATCAAATTATTTCCATTTATACTCTTTGGCAAGAGTGTGACACTCTCCCCAACCTAAGGTTTTCCTATAAGAGAACTAGACGTTGGATACTATAATAGATCACATAGTATATTTTGGTTAGAAGAATCTCCCTATAGAAAAGAGTAATCGTAACGAAAAAGAATAACAAAAAAGCTTTTAAAAACTAAGTGTAAGGACTCATGATTTTATTTAGATACAATTTTACATAAGACATTAGCTACTAGATTTTATCTTTCAGTTTACAGATACAAAGGTGAGTCCTTTTACACTTAGTATGTATGATTTGAAAAACAAATTTCAAGCACAGATTTAGAACTAAGTGTGGTGGCTCACAGAATTCATACAGTATGTTTTATCATTCATGATTTATGATTACAGTTTTCAATTTCTCAAGCCTAAGTGAGCCATTATTGCTTAGCATGCATTGTTTATGAGAAAAATATATATAGTTCCTCACTATTTTACTTATGAATTTACCCCATATGCTCAGTACATTTTAGAAATAATGATCCACATATATGTCTATGTGCTACATTATTTAATAATATAGGTTTAGGTGCTTAATTCTAGCAGCGTGAGTGATTTTGAACATCTCCATCAACATCCCGATAGTTGGTAAGTCCTCTGAGTTTGGGGACCCAATTATTCAAATTTTCTAGCTTATTATAGTATTTGATTCAGTATTTTCAGTTAGTTTGAGTCAGTTGGGGCTCTCTAGTTATTAGTAGTAAAGGCTTGTCAGGCTGCTAGTTAAAATTCAGATTTCTAGTGTTGATTATCTAGAATTTTAAGTCAAGTATTTTTAGATATTATGTTCAGATAATTTCAGCTTAGATTAGACAGATTTCAGCATTGATTATATGCTTATATTTCCCTATTTTGAGTTACAGATTTAGTAGAAGGCTTACAGGGTTAACTTGAGTCTACTCGTAGTTTTGAGCACCGTGGATATCTCGGGACCCATTTTTGGGGCGTTACAAACTTGGTATCTGAGCCTAAGGTTATAAAATTCCTAGGGAGTCAGACAAGTCACGTTACATAGAGTCTTGATCATGGGTGTGAAGCATGCCATATTTATGAGCAAAAGGCTACGGAACATTTTAGGAAATCATCTCTTTCTTTCATGATCTATCATGCTTACAGTGTCTCTATCTACTTTTAACTTATGCCCTTACATGATAGTTGGATATGCCTCCTCGCCGAGCTAATGTAAGTAGAAATGATGACCAACCACCCCATCCTGCTAACTCTTCGAATGATAATGTATCCTATGCTGAATTTCGGGCTGTCTTTCAGGTGTTAGCCCAAGTTGTGACTACCAATGTTTAGGAAAACCATCAGGCTATTATCTTAATTCAGCAGAATAAGGACTTAACAATAGCTAGAATTTATGACTTTATGAGAATAAATCCGCTAGAGTTATTTGGGTCAAAAGCAGGTGAAGACCCACAACTTTACTTAGATGAGATAAGAAAGATCACCTAGATTATGTATGTTACTGAGGAAGAGAGTATAGAGTTGCATTCTATAGGTTGAAGGATGTGGCATATGATTGGGTGGTTATGTATAAGAATGGTAAAGGTGAGAATGTAGCTCCTATGAGTTGGCAGGTATTTCAGGATGCGTTTCTAGACAGGTTCTTTCTGTATGAGATGAGAGAAGCTAAGGTAGAGAAGTTTGTGAACCTAAAGCAGGGCTCAATGATAGTGAAAGAGTACTACCTTAAGTTCAACTAATTGTCTAAGCATGCCCCTAACATGATTGCTGACCCTAGGTCAAGCATGAGTAACTTTGTTGCTGGAGTATCTGGTTTGGTAGTTAAGGAGTGTAGGACTGCCATGCTTATTGGGGATATGGATCTTGCTAAGCAGATAATTCATGCTCAATAAATCAAGGATGAAAATTTGAATAGGAGAGAAGGAAAATAAGAAGGCTAGAATCGGGCAGTTTGAGTATGGCCAGACAAAGTTTGGAGGGGGAAATCATTCATAATTTAAGGGTCACTCATCTATGCCAACACCATCTCCAACCAGTGCTCCCAACCCTAGAGCTAGGAAGAAGCAGTGGGGTAAGACTTCTATATCCAGATCTTAGAATAGTGTGTGTGGAAAACTCATTTATCCTTCATATGCTAAGTATGGTAAGAATAATCTTGGTGAGTGTTTGTTGGGACATAAAGATTGTTATGGTTGTGGTAAGTTGGGTCATAGAAGCAAAGAGTGTTTGTATGCTAATTAGGGAAATAGGGATATTCGTCCCCAGACTCAAGCTACCAGCGCACTAGCTTCTCTAGGTCGCCTAGTCCCTCCTCAGGGTGCATCATCCAGTACAGATGACACTCAGTGCCAGAATTAGTTTTATACTTTACCATCCCATCAAGAGCAGGAGAGTTCACAAGATGTCGTTAATGGTATGCTTTGTGTATTTTATCTTGATGTTTATGTGTTGTTAGATCCATGGTCAAATCTCTCTTATGTGACCCCACTAGTTGCAGTAAATTTTAAAGTAGGCCCTAAAAATCTTCCTAAGCTCTTTTAAGTTTCTACCCCAGTGGGTGAGTTAGTTATTGCCAAACAGATCTATAGATAGTGTCCAATCACTGTCCTTTATAAAATCATGTTAGCATACTTAATAGAGTTAGATATGGTTGGCTTTGACATTATTCTAGGCATGGATTGGCTCTATTCCTACTATGCATCTATAGATTGTTGCACCCGATGGTGAAGTTTCTGTTTCCAGATGAGCCATTCTTTGAGTGGGAAGTTAATTCAGTGTCTTCTAAAACTCACTTTATATCCTATATTAAGGCTAGAAAGTTGATCTCAAAAGGGTATACCTAGCATCCTGTTCGAGTCAAAGACACTAAGTTTAAGGGTCCAAAAATTCAGTTAGTTTGTGTAGCTAATGAGTTTCCTAAAGTTTTTCCCAAAGATTTTCCAAGAGTACCTCCCGATAGGGAAATAGAATTCGGTATTGACCTTCTTCCAGATACTCAACACATCTCTATTCCTCCATATCATATGGATCCAACCGAGCTTAAAAAGTTAAAAGAGTAGCTTAAAGATCTCTTAGATAAAGGTTTCATATAGCCCAGTGTCTCTCCATGGGGTGCTCCTGTCCTGTTCGTGCAAAAGAAAGATGGTTCTTTGCGAATGAGCATTGACTACTATCAGCTGAATAAAGTCACATTCAAAAATAAATATACTCTTCCTAGGATTGATGAATTATTCGACCAAATCCAAGGTGAAAGTTACATCTCCAAGATAGACCTTAGATCCATCTATCATCAGCTTAGAGTAAGGGAATGTGATATTCCAAAGACAGCTTTCAGAACCCGCTATGGTCATTTTTAGTTTCTAGTCATGTCTTTCAAGCTGACAAATGCCCTAGCAGCCTTCATGGACTTGATGAACAGAGTGTTCAAACAGTATTTGGACATGTTTTTCATAGTCTTCATCAATGATATTCTTGTCTATTCTCGTAGTGAGGATAATCACGCAGACTATCTTAGAATTGTGTTGCAAACTCTTAGGGATCACCAGTTGTTTTCCAAATTCAGCAAATGTGTATTTTGGCTAAGATCAATAGCTTTTCTTGGTCATATTATTTCCAGTGAGGGAATTAGAGTTGATCCCAAAAAGATAGAAGCAATAAGCAACTGGCCTAGAACTAACTCTCCATTAGACATCCAAAGTTTCTTGAGTTTAGCTGGCTATTACAGACATTTTGTTGAGGGTTTTTCATCTATTGCATCCCCTATGTCTAGGTTAACTCAGAAGAAAATTAAGTTTCAATGGTTAGATTCTTGTGAAAAGAGTTTTCAGGAGTTGAAAACTCAACTCACTTTAGTCCTAGTTTTAGCGCTACTTGATGGTACAGATGGGTTTATTGTCTATTATGATGCTTCTAGAATTAGTCTGGGTTGTGTTTCGATGCACAGAGGTAAGGTAATAGCCTATGCCTCTAGAAAGCTTAAGCCTCACAAAAAGAACTACCCTACCATGATCTTGAGTTAGCTGTTGTTGTATTTGCATTGAAAATTTGGAGGCACTATCTTTATGGGATACATGTTGATATATTCATGGACCATAAAATCTTGCAATATGTGTTTACTCAGAGGGAGGTAAATCTTTGTCAGAGAAGGTGGTTAGAATTATTGAAGGATTATGACATGAGTGTGTTATAATATTCGGGCAAGGACAATGTAGTGGCAGGCGCCCTTAGTAGACTATCTATGGGCAGTGTTGCTCATATGAAGAGTGATAAGAGAGAATTTATTTAAGAAGTTCACCGATTAGCTAGATTAGGTGTGAGGTTGGTTGACTCAGCTGAAGGGAATATTTGGGTCCAGAGTAGTTCAAAATCTTCTCTAGTTTTTAAAGTGAAAGAGAAGCAGGATAAGGATTCTAGTTTGGTCAAACTGAAGGGGTCAGTTAAAGACCAAAAGGTAGAGGTTTTCTCCCAAGGGGAAGATGGTGTGTTAAGATTCCAGAGTAGATTATGTGTGTCATGTTGACGATTTAAGGTAGCGGATTATGGCAGAAATGCGTGGTGCGTGTTACTCCATTCACCAGGAGCCACCAAGATGTATCGTGATTTGTGGGAAGACTATTAGTGAAGTGATATTAAGAGAGATATCACTTGTGGTCAAGTGTGCAATTTGTCAATAGGTTAAGGTAGATCACTAAAGAACTGGTGGCACATTGTAGGAGTTTGGTATCCCCACTTAGAAGTGGGAAGAGGTGAACATGGACTTTGTGATAGGATTACCCCATTGGCGTCGTCAGCATGATTCCATTTGGGTTATTATAGATAAATTGACCAAATCAGCCCATTTATTGCCAGTTCACATGTCCTACGTAGTTAAAGATTATGCTAAGCTGTATATCAAAGAGTTAGTTAGATTACACAGAGTTCCATTATCCATCATCTCAGATAGGGGTACTCAGTTTAACTCTTAATTTTGGAAAGCCTTTCAGAAGGGTCTTGGTAACCAAGTTCATCTCAGTGTAATTTTTCATCCATAGACAGATGGCCAGGCATAGAGGACCATTCAGACCTTAGAGTATATGTTGAGGGCATGTGTTCTTGATTTCAAGGGCAGTTGGGATGACCACAATATATGTTGAGGGTGTGTGTTCTTGACTTCAAGGGAATTTGGGATGACCACTTTTTGTTGATCGAGTTTTCCTACAATAATAGTTACTATTCTAGTATTCAGATGGCTCCATTTGAGGCTCTTTATGGGCGGAGATATAGATCACTAATCGGTTGGTTCAAAGTGGGCGAGGCCGTTTTGATTGGGCCAGATATGGTGTTTGAAGCCATAGAGAAAGTTCGGTTGATTCGAGAGATATTGAAAGCATCTCAGAGTCATCATTAATCTTATATAGACGTCAAAAGAAGAGATCTTGAGTTTGAAGTAGATGATCTTATGTATTTGAAGGTTTCACCCATGAAGGGGGTGAAAAGATTTGGCAAAAAGGGGAATCTTAGTCCCCGATATATGGGTTCCTACAGGATTTTGAGATGTGTGGGGAAGGTTGCGTATGAGCTTGAGCTACCTGCAGACTTGTCATCAGTTCACCCAGTGTTCTATGTATCCTTATTGAAGAAGTGCACAGACGATTCTGATGTAGTAGTCCCTCTAGAAAGTACAGATATTCAGAATAGCCTTTCATATGAAGAACTTCCAGTAGAGATTCTCGATCACCTGATCCGTAGACTAAGGAACAAAGAAGTTTCCTTAGTCAAAGTTCTGTGGAAAAATCAGTCTATTAAAAGTGCTACTTGGGAAGCAGAAGCAGACATGTGAACCAAGTATCCTCACTTTTTCTCCACAAACTCAAATTCAACCCAAGGCAACAAACTTCCTTAATTCAGTTCTTTTCCAGTCTCAGTTTCAGCTAGGTGATTATCTCCATGTCAAGTTATGTATTCACAAATTAGTACAGATACTCAGTATGTTGTAGATTCAGTCATGCATTTTTGTTTCAGTTGTGCATACAGTATATAGCCTCAGTTCCTCAGTATCCTTAGTTTAATTAGTCCCATTCGATGACGAATATTCCTAAGGTAGAGATATTGTAATACCCCATACTTTTCTTAGTCCTGTTTAGCCCTGGTGTGTAAAGGTTCAAATTTAAAAATGTATAACTCTTGATACATGTAGAATTTTCCATCTCTAGACCCACCAAATTCTAGATAATTGAAGCAGCTTTCCAACGATACCAATTTCACCTTAATCCGATACTCGAGTGAGAAGTTATGACACTTTTTGTGAAAGAGAGCGAGTCAACGCGACAACACCACATTACGGTGAAGTGCAGATTCGCAATTTTCCATTTTCCAATGAAGCAGTGCGATTACACTGCATCATGGGGAAGTCCAAAATCTCACTCATCCCTTTCCTATAGCTCACCGCGATTGGCCAGTGTCGCACTAGAAATCGCGATGGAGCATAGCACCTATCGTGGTGGAGTGCAAAATAGCACTCGTCCTTTTCTAGTGATGCAACAGGATTATGCCGCGTCGTGCCAGAGCCCAAAATGGCACTCATCCCTTTTCTAAAAATCCACTGTGATAGCTTCGAGCTGCAGTGCAAAATCGAGATTTCTAGTTTCGAACTTAATTTTCCAAAGGACAACTTAGTCTTTTCCCAAGCCCCCAATTGGTGAAAAACACTAGATTAAACCTATTCTAAGCCTAATACGCCATTATTCATCAAATTACTCTCAAAGAAACCCTAGAACCACAAATTTCAAACCTAAAGAAATTCAAATTCCACCATTCCTTTTCCAAGATAACCCAAAATTCAAGATTCCCAATTGAAGATCTTCAAGAAACAATCTTTAAAAGCACATATAGGAACTCAAATTTCAAGCTTCTTCATCCAATCATTAATTAAGATATGTGGGGTTTTCAACAAGGATAATTCTTTTACCCTTGTGCCTAAAATCAATTTTGAAGTTAATTTCACATGAATTTACATAAGTTTCAAATTAGGGTTCATACCTAAATATTATTATTTGAAGATTATGATACTTCAAGTGTTTCAGATGATGAATTGTATGTCTAGTCTTGCCCATTTATGCGTGTGAAGTAGTTTTATCTACAATGAAGGTTGAATATCATTATTTCACTAAAATTGTGCAAGAACTTCATGATTTTGACTATTGAGTATGATTTGTGATAAATTAATATGAATTTGCAGCATGGGTTACTAAGCCCTAGTTTGAATGTTGATATTTCAAGAATGACTATGCTTTTAAGCATCCCATGATTAGTTTATACTCAATTTTTGAATCAATATTTGATCTTTTGATCCTCAGCTAAGATATGGAATCCACTGTACAATTTTAATTACAGTTTACAGTAAATCAGATACACAAGTGGTTTTCATTATAAACCTTTATAATAGTTTTAAAAGTGGATTTCCTACAGAATGAGCATATAGATTAAATGGAGTAGTAGTTAACACCGAGTTGGGTATGTTTACATGCCCCCAAAATTATGGGCCAACATAGGTTCAGATTATCAGATTATTTCCATTTTTATATGGATGATAGTTACAGATGTAATCACTTAGCTTAGGTTATACTCCTTGGCAAGAGTATGACACCTCTCCCCAACGTGAGGTTTTCCCAAAGGGAACTAGACATTGGACACTATGATAGCTTAGATTGTGTATGTTTGTTAGAAGAACCTCCCTACAGAAAAGAGTAATTCTAATGGAAAAGAATAACAGAAAAGCTCTTAGAAACTAAGTTAAAAGACTCACAATTTTATTCAGATACTGTTTTACGTAAGCTATTAGCTACTAAATTTCAGCTTTCAATTTACAGGTATAGAGGTGAGTCCTTTTACACTTAGCATGTATGATTTGAAAAATAGATTTCAAGCACAGATTTAGAACTAAGTGTGGTGGCTCATAGCATTCATACAGTATGTTTTATCATTCATGATTTATGATTACAATTTTTAATTTCTCAAGACTAAGTGAGCCATTATTACTTAGCATGCATTGTTTATGAGAAAAACGTATATAGTTTCTCACTGTTTTACTTATGCATTCACCCCTATATGCTCAGTACATTCCAAAAGTATGGATCAACATATACGTCTATGTTCTACATTATTTAATAATGTAGGTTCAGAAGTTCAATTCCAGCAGCGTGAGTGATTTCAAGCATATCACTCTACATCCTAATAGTTGGTGAGTCCTCATAGTTCGGGGACCCAGTTATTTAGATTTTCTAGCTTATTACAATAGTTGATTCAGTATTTTCAATCAGTTTGAGTCAACTGAGGGCTTGTCCCAGTGGCTCTCTAGTTATTAGTAGTAGAGGCTTATTAGATTGCTAGTTAAAATTCAGATTTCCAGTGTTGATGTCCAAACTTTTAAGTCAAGTATTTTCGGATATTATGTTCTGATAATTTCAGCTTAGTTCAGATAGATTTCCACATTGATTATATGTTTATATTTCCCCATTTTAAGTTACAGATTTAGTAGAAGGCTTACAGGGTTAGCTTGAGGCTACTCGTAGTCTTGAGCTCTGTGTGACATCTAGGGGCCCATTCTCGGGGCGTTATATAAACGTTGCACAGGGTCACAAAAAAAACCCTTAGAACCTACATCGTGAAATAATGTAGCATTCGAGAACAATCAGTACGGTGAGTACTGACCTACAACCCAAGAAAAGGGATAAAATAAATGTATTTACCAAAAATCCAAACATAAATCACCTGCACAATAATTTATACATATATATAGGATGTCGAGATAGGGGCAAGGGACATGAAACATGATCGTTCAAAAACTTAATTCTGAATTGTGTAGCTCGTACCAAACTAAAGGCACCCACAGGCTATATGGGTTCGACTCCCTCAGCCGAAGGGTATCAGTGTTTGTTAGCCGTATATACTGGAGAAATATGCTGAAGCCACCAATAGCCACCAATAGTCAATTAGCCTCCCAAATATAAACTGTGTAAAGCAAACACAACAGTCATCCATATTTCAGGACAAGACCTCCCAACATCGACAAATGTGGTTTCTGGTATTGGTATCCTTACAACTGTACCTTTTTGGCAAGATACACAATTCCCTTCAAGCCCAAATTAAAATAGTATTACACATAACACCAATACAAGAAAAGGTGCCTTTATTTAAGGAATTTTCCAAATTGGTATCGTCATACCACTAAACTTATAAGTTGTTCCAATTATGCCAAACTATAACCAATTAGACTCTAAATTTTAGTTTAAAATCCAAAACCATAGCCCCCGAAGGCGTTCCAAAATCTTTTTATCTTTTACCATTTAATGCAATGTGGGTTGAGGCTCATGTCAATAATATCATACAAAATCCATAAACATTGTAAAAAACCAAATTACAAATTCCACCATAACTATAAGACACAAATTCAGTTCACAATCCACCATTTAAATCATGAATAAACCATTAAAATCAATGGAAAATAATGCAAGTGTTCAAGAATCAAAAACCCTCAACCATAGTTTATTCAACCATTCAAAAACACATAAATATCAAGTAAACGGATGCATTATATAATAATTAAAATAGAGAGTGTCCAACATGCCTAAAAATGGAAGAATATGGAGAGAAATTGGAATTTAGAGCCTCAAGAATTGAATTTTTGAGAAAACCCTTAAGTTTCTTGACTTGGGAGTTGGAGAGGAGAAGAGCAATCTTAAAAGTTGATAATTGATGGTTATGAGGGATTATAAGGAGGTTTATGTCATTTAATAAGGTAATGGAACAAAAAGCCCTTACCCCAATAGAAAAATAAATAAAATTAGGCAACTTGGGCCCAGCAGTGTGGCATGCCGCTATTGTGGAGTCTAGCCAGCGTGCCACACCCTTATCCCAGAAGCTCACTGGTTTGAGGTTCTAAAATGACCCTGAACGATCTCCAAAAATTTTAAAACTCTCCCAAAATATTTTGTTAACATTCCTTATCATGATTCAAGTCAAAAATTATTATTAAACACAAGGGATGGTCCAAAATAAACTAGTCAAAAATTTATGGGGTTTTATATTGAATTAATTGAGAGGGAGGATTAACCATAATTTATTAGACTAATGTATAAAAGTGCTATTATATACAGTATATCATATTTTAGACTAACACATGAATTTTTTTCTCATAAGCAATGATTTAAATATTTATTGAAGTTATTCAACTCCAAACCAGCATTATCAAGATAAATGATCTTGATTACATAATCTGAAAATTATGTTATTAACTCAAATTTTAATGAGTAAACAACTCTATGAATGTCAAATTAGATATTGACAATAAACACACATGTGATTATTTTACTGATGCATCTATTCACTATATGATATGACAGGTGAATGAACCCATATTTGCCTTTTATATATTTCAGAATTTGTGGGATTCAATCCCAATATTTGAACATCTAATCAACTTATGGTGAGAACAAACAACATATAGAATTCTTAAAGAATCTTATAATTTTTTATAATATGCTGAATACATAATATTCACATCTTTAGGATGGAAAAATAATTCATTCCAATAGATTAAATAATTAGTATTAGTAACTCTAAATTATCATAACATGTGCAAATCCTTTTGCAAACTTCAGGTTTACTATTGCATGATTTTTAGATTTACTATTTTAGGAGTAAATTTTACAGTTCTATTATGTCAGAAATAAACTTTGTTCAATTATTCTATCTCTTCAAGAGGTGGGTCGTGATTTCTTCACAGCCAAGAATATATTCATATTTAGAAGTTTTACCATATACTTGTCACATTCACCCCAAAGAATGGATTTGTCCTTATAATGATCAAATTATAATTTTTCAGAAACAAAATATAATAGTGCCTTAAGCTTATTAAATTATGATTGCTTAGAATCTCTTTCAAGATATTGCTACTTGAGGAACAAATCGAGGATACATACAATGTACAGAAATTTTCACTAACTTATCTTTCAGAGTTACCAGAATTCAAAGCAATTACTACTTTAGGAGCTTATGAAGTAGCTTGAGATTTAACCGCATGTCTACTTTCAGACTTATTATGCATTGGTACCATATTATCCTCATAAAATGGAGTATATCAAATGGAATAGATAACTTCATAATTTATCAGCAACTTCTCATTATGTTGCCTTAGTCATCATTGGTTGCCTACTACTAATAAGAGTGGGTAAGAAAAAGAGGTGTAGTGACTGGCTTTGTAACTTTATTAAATCTAAAAAGTTGGTTCAGTACCTTATCTGCCTTTTAGTGAAGGAGCGTACCCACCAAAGATGGTAGCAGGAAAGACGGGTGAGCGTACCCATCAAAGATGGTAGCAGGAAAGACGAGAGCACGAACGAGGTAGAATATGTTTTTTTCATTCTCACTACCGGATTTATAGTAGAATATGGAGAATATTAACTTCTCACATTCTTTTTTTTCGAACGTTGTTATGAGCAGCTCCGGTATAACATCATAGATCAGAGAGTTCCTTATTGGAAAGGGGATAGGAGACATCTATCCTAAGACACATCCTGACCTACATGCAACACCGATGATACTGAGGTTAAATGTAGGGGGTGTTATTATTTTACCAGAGGGTTTTGAATTAGCTCTTTCGGATCGTATTTCTTCCGAGATGAAAAAAAAGATTGACAGTTTGTTTATAACATCAATATGGTATATTTGAGATTCAAACTCAACGTCTTATCGATATAAGAATGCCTTAGGCCATAATCAATGAAACTTAAATCTAATATCTTATTATTATGGTGTATCAGGACTTTAACCCATTATCTTATCCTCTTAATGAGGAGGTGAGACTTAAATTCATCATCATATCTTTTAACAATATTATTCTTAATGAACAAATTTAAGGGATGAATAATTCCGAACCAATCAGGTTCCCCAACATATGTTTACTTGACTCAATCATATAATACCATTAATATATCAAGAAAATATAAACAAGTATATAATAGATAGAAAAATCTAAATATTCGTTGTCATATAAACTGTGCTAAAGGAGTAATTTTTCTCACCTCACATATTTTTCTCAAAGTAAAATAAGGTATACATTGAATAAATAATAAAATTACCTTTAGAAGTGAAAAATTTTGTTGACTCGCGGAGGAATACTTCATTCATAAACTTCAAGAAACATTTATTACACAAGAAGTAGACAATAATTTTTCTTCTAAATCTTAACATGACTCTCCATTGCCTCTAGATAATTCTTATATTAGTCCCATAATAATTATTGTTATCTTTGGTCTTTCAAAGTATTTATTGAATGACAAAGACTCGTGATGATAACCTGTTATAAATTAATATTGCAAGAACAAGAATAATAAGGGAGAGAAATGATGAGAATTCTTTATCTTTTTAGGGGATGAGAAATCATTTTGAAGAATGAATTACAATGAAGAGGCCATGATCATCTTGAAGAATGAATTACAATGAAGAGGCCATCTCTATTTATAAAGAAAATTCCTCCTAACTTTTCTCTGAAAGATAGGCATTTCATATCTTGATAGATATTCTTATATCTTAATAGATATTTACTAAATCATGATAAATATTCACTATATCTTGACAGACATTAATTAAAAAATAAATACATTTATTACATCTTATTTTTTTTGAATTGTTGATTTAGTTTTAAATTTTAATTAATCATTATAATTGATTAATTTAATTTATTAGTCTTTGACTTTTTTTAAAAAGAAAATTATTATTCAATGAGTTAGAATATGAATAGGAATAACATATTGAATTCTACTTGGAAAGGGATTGTAATGTAGTGTCCTATTAGGAATAGAATTGAAATGTAGTGTCTATAAATAGGGTCTCAATGTAATAATTCAGAGACAACAATTCAATAATATTTTTCTCCATTACTTCTCACATGGTATCAGAGAAGGTTAGAAATATCAAAAAAGATAACTCAGTCACCGTGCGTTAATTTCGGTGACTGATTTGGGTCAGTTTTTATTATGTGGTTTGTGTGAAAAATACACCACCACCAAAAGGATCGAAAAGATCAGGCGAAAAAAAACTTGACAAAAACTGCCGAAAAATTACCCTCCACGCGCCAGCCGGAATCCAAAAATTCTGGCGAGATTTGCATCACGCGCCGGCACGTGATCCCATCTCTGGTCAATTTTTGAGTTGTTTCTTTTTCTGTTGGGGTCTCCGGTTTATTTTGACTCCGACCACTTGCTCCTTTCCAGATTCAGATAATTATTTTGAGATTTCGACCACCGGAACCCTAATTCTGGCGACATCAGTTTTTTTTAGGGATTTTTTTTTAGAAATTCAGATCTGGTTCTTGGGATTTTCAAGTTAAATTCCCAAGATATCTTTTGGTAATGATATTTTTTTTGGCACCAAAAATATTGAAATTGAAAGTTCAAGTCCTATGATTAAATCTGAGCCCTTAATGAGAAGATCAGAAAATCAAACGTCATAGTCCATGAAGAATCAACGAGGAGAAAGTCGATTTGGAAGATCTCGTCCTAGGTATAGCTATTGAAAAAGGCTTGGACATACTCGTGACTTATGTTATTCTAGACCTAAGTGTAGTTATTGTAATAAGCTTGAACATACTCGTGAAATATGCTATTTTTTGCATGGTCGACTAACTAAAAATGCTCATATTGCTCAGTCTAACACCACAGGTGATCAACGGGTGTATTTATCTGACAAGAAATATAATGAGTATCTTCAGTATCAAGCAAGTAAGCATATATTTCTACCAATAGCCTCAACGGCACAATCTCCTACCTTTGGATCATGGGTTGTGGACTCAGGTGCTTCTGATCATATTTCTGGTGATAAGTCACTTTTTTCTGATATTATTTATTCACAATCTCTTCCAGCTATTACTTTAGCTAATGGAATTCGAACAAATCCAAAAGGAGTTGGACAAGCCAAAGCCCTATCTTCTGTCACTCTAGACTCTGTTCTTTATGTCCCCAGTAGTCCTTTGAATCTTCCATCTATTTCTACCAAGAGTCCTTTTAATCTTTCATCTGGGTGTATGGACATTTTTTCTTTCTGCTATATCATTCTGCCTTATACCAAATATCATGTCCATACACCCCTCAATAGAATGGTATAGCAGAAAGAAAAAATAAGTATCTCATTGAGACTGCTCGCACTCTTCTCATTAAATCCCATGTTCCACTGTATTTTTGGGGCGATGCGGTCCTCACATCTTGCTATCTCATTAACAGAATGCCATCATCTTCGATTTAGAATAAGGTTCCCCATTCCATACTATTTCCTCAGTCACATCTCTACTTTATCCCCCCTCGTGTTTTTAGGAGCCTATATATTTTGTTCATAACTTAGCCCTAGAAAAAGATAAATTAGCCCCTCGTGCTCTTAAATGTGTATTCCTTGGTTATTCTCGAGTTCAAAAAGGATATCAATACTATTCACCTGATCTGTGTCGCTACCTTATATCTGTTGATGTCACATTTTTTGAATCTCAACCTTACTATATATCTTCTGATCATCTTAATATCTCTGAGGTTTTACCCATACCCCCCAGTCTTACCCACACCAATCTTTGAGGAATCTATGGTTACTTGTCCATCTCCAGCCATAGTACCACCACTTTTGACTTATCACCAGTGCCCACGTCCAGTATCATTCCTAGATGATTCATGTCCTGCGTCTGATGCTTCCCCTACTACGGACTTGCTTCTTCCTATTCAATCAGTTGCACTTTAAAAAGGTATAAGATCCACTCATAATGCTAACCCACATTATACTTTCTTGAGTTATCATCATTTATCATCACCTCATTATGCTTTTGTATCATCTTTGTCCTCTATTTATATTCCTAAGACTATAGGTGAAACACTTTTCCAGTCAGGATGGAAACAGGCTATGATTGATGAGATGTCTGTTTTACACACGAGTGGTACTTGGGATCTTGTTTCCCTTCCTGCAGGTAAATCTACTGTTAGTTATCGTTGGGTTTATATAGTCAAAGTTGGTCCAGATGGTCAGGTTGATCGACCGAAGGCTCGCCTTATTGCGAAAGGATATACACAAATATTTGGGCTTGATTATAGTGACATTTTCTCTCATGTGGCTAAAATAGCATCAGTCCATCTTTTTCTCTCTATGGTTGTCGTTCGTCATTGGTCTCTTTATCAATTGGATATTAAGAATGCTTTTCTGCATAGTTATCTTGAGGAAGAAGTTTTTATAGAGCAACCACCTTATTTTGTTGCTCAGGGGGAGTCTAGTAGCCTTGTATATTGATTGCGCAAGTCACTCTATGGTTTGAAACAATCCCCTCGAGCCTGGTTCAAAAAGTTTAGCATAGTTATTCAGGAGTTTGGCATGATTCATAGTGGAGCTGATCATTCAGTGTTTTATCATCATTCTGAACCAAATCTGTATATTTATTTGGTGGTTTATGTTGACGATATTGTTATCACCGGCAATGATCAAGATGGTATCACTAACTTGAAGCAACGTCTCTTTCAACATTTTAAGACTAAAGACCTTGGCAGATTGAAATACTTTCTAGGGATTGAGGTTGCTCAGTCCAGCTCAGGTATTGTCATTTCTCAACATAAGTATGCTTTAGACATTCTTGAGAAAATAGGAATGATGGGATGTCAACCCATTGACACTCCTATGGATCCAAATGCTAAACTTCTGCTAGGACAGAAGGAGCCACTCAGTGATCCTGGAAGGTATAGACGGTTGATTGAAAATTTGAATTATCTCATAGTGACTAGACCTAACATCTCTTTTCCTGTAAGTGTTGTAAGTCAGTTTATGACTTCCCCCTGTGATAGTCATTGGGATACAATTTTTTGGATTTTGCAATATATAAAGTCATCTCCAGGTAAAGGGCTACTCTTCGAGGATCGAGGTTATAAGCATATCATTGGATATACAAATGCTGATTGGGCAGGATCACCCTCTGATAGACATTCTACATCTGGATATTGTGTTTTAGTAGGAGGTAATTTGGTATCCTGAAAGAGTAAGAAACAAAGTGTGATTGCTCGATCTAGTGCCACAGCAGAGTATAGAGCAATGGCTGCAGCAACTTGCTAGCTTGTTTGGATCAAGCAATTACCGAGAGAATTAAAATTTAGAGAAACTGGTAAGATAGAACTTGTATGTGATAATCAGGTAGCCCTTCATATTGCATCTAATCCAGTGTTCCATGAGAGGACCAAGCACATAGAGATTGATTGTCACTTTGTCAGAGAAAAGATACTCTCGGGAGATATTGTTACAAAATTTGTGAAGTCAAGTGATCAACTTGCAGATATCTTCACCAAGTCCCTCTCTAGTCCTCGTATTAATTACATTTGTGACAAGCTTGGTACATATGACTTGCATGCACCATCTTGAGGGGAGAGTTAGAATATGAATAGGAATAACATATTGAATTCTACTTGGAAAGGGATTGTAATGTAGTGTCCTATTAGGAATAGGATTGGAATATAGTGTCTATAAATAGGGTCTCAATGTAATAATTTAGAGACAATAATTCAATAATATTTTTCTCCATTATTTCTCACACAATGGTTTACTGAAGGTGATAAAAACACAAAATTTTTTCACTGTTTGGTTAAAGAAAGAAGGAAAAGATTTCAGCTGAAAAGAATAAAGAAATCAGATGGCTCATAGGCAGAAGGTGATGAACAAATTGCAGAGAAGGCAGTATGTTTTTATATGGATCAGTTTTCTAGGTATCCATATTTAAATAAGCTTTCTTTATTGAAGTATATCCCTACTAGGATTACTAAAGAAGAAAATAACATGATCAATGCTTTGCCTAATGAAGCAGAGGTCAAAAAGGTAGTGTTTGAGTTAAATAGAGATAGTGCATGTGGTCCAGATGGATTCACGGGTCACTTTTATCAATCCTATTGGGATATTGTAGGCAAAGACATTTTGGATGTTGTTTAGGCATTCTTTATCGGATCCACTTTATCAAATTCAGTTACTTATAGTAATTTAGTCTTACTACTTAAAAAGGATGTCATTCAGACATTTTCAGACTTAAAGACCAATTAGCTTGAGTAATTTCTTAAATTAAGTGATTTCAAGATTGTTGCATGATAGAATGGAAGCTCTACTGCCTAAACTCATACCACAAAATCAATCTGGTTTTGTGAAGGGAAGAAATATCATTGACAATGTTCTGCTAGCTCAAAAAATAATTACTGATATTAGAAAAAGAGGTAAGCCAGCTAATGTAGTCATTAAGCTTGACATGGCCAAGGCTTATGATAAAGTTGAATGGGATTTTTTTTATCAAGGTGTTGGAAAAAAATGGGCTTTGATAGATTGGTGGTTGATAAAATATGGAGGCTTGTGGCTAACAATTGGTATTCTGTTCTGATTAATGTCCATTCTCATGGTTTCTTCCATTCCATAAGGGGTGTTAAACAGGGAGATCCTTTGTACCCAACACTTTTCATTTTATCTACTAAAGTGTTGTCTAGTGCTCTTAATAATTTATTTTATAACAAGGTTTTTAAGGATTTTGGAATGACTAAATGGAGTGACCATCTAAATCATCTAGCCTATGCCGATGACGCCATAATCTTGTTAATGTTGATAGAGTTTCTCTACAGTTATCATGGATATTTTGAGAAATTATGAGCAATAGCCAGGTCAAAAGATTAATAAAGAAGCGAGCCTCTTCTTTATGTTTAATAAAGTTGTTAGGATTGTTGTTCAAGAGGTGGAAGTGGTTACTGGATTTCAGAGAGGCAGATTCCATCTCATGTATTTGGGATGTCCCATTGGGCATGCAAAAAAGAACAAGAAGCACTTTCAAGAGCTTATGAAGAAGGTCCAGAATAAGTTACAAAAGTAAATTATTAAATAATGGTTTACAAAGTATGCCTATTTATCTTCTATCTGTAACCATGCCTCCAAAATGTGTTGTTGAGGATCTCCATAGAACTTTCTCTAAATTTCTATGGAATTTTAAGGAAGAAGGAAGAGCCAAACATTGGTTCTCTTGGTCTACTATTTGTTTGCCAAAAAAGGAGGGAGGTTTGGGATTTCGGTCTCTTTTTGATATATCTAAACCCTATTTTCTAAGCTATAGTGGAATTTTAGGACAAAAAAGGCTCTATGGGCTAACTTCTTATGGAACAAATATTGTAACAAAATCAAAACCTTGGGTAGTTGAGTAGAGAGGAGGCTCTCAAATTTAGAAGCATATGTCATTAGCTAGGAATGATATTGATCAGGAGATCTGGTGGGAGCCTAGGTGTGGTCACTCCATTATTTGGTTTGATAACTGGACTCAGTTGGGTGCTCTTTATCTGTTACTTCCTATTAATCATCATTTGAATATATCCTTTGAAGAAGTGAGTCAATTGGTACATCAGGGTATATGGAATTTTGAAGTAATGAGAGAGTTATTGAATGAAGATGTTTGTAATCATATTCAAAAAACTATTGGAGGTTTTATTGAAAGTGAAGAATGGGATAAATCCTGGTGGATGCCCAACTCCATAAGTAAACTTTTTGTAAGTACTGTCTGGGAACTGTTAAGGCAAAGAAGAGATCCTCAAGACTCTATTTTTAATATTTGGAAGAAGGTAATTCCTTTCAATGTATTCTTCCTTATATGGAGGGTGTGGTTACACAAAATCCCAATTGGAGAAATTCTTGTGAAGATTAAGGTGGTAGATGAGGTTATTTGTTGTGACAACAACACACAGGAAACCTTCAATCACCTATTTATTGAATGTCCTAATTCTAATAGCTTATGGAATATGTTTGCATGAGCTGCAGGGGTGCAGGGAACTTTTCTACAGATCAAACCCACCTTTCTTAAATGGTGGAATGCAGATTGTGTAGCTAAATTAAGACCTCTGTTTAGGAGCAGTCCCAACTTTTATCACATGGCAGGTGTACAAAAAGGAGAAATAGGATTAATCATGGTGGAAAAATGTCTAAACATGCTATAATTATGGAAATCAATAAGAATCTATACCTTATGGCTAAACTCAGATATCCATGGATTTAGGATATCCCCTCTTAGTGGCCTATGATTGTAAAGGTGCTAGAAGAAATACTTCTATTATTTCCAGTCAAGTTGTGAGGTAGAGTTTTCCAGAAAGGGGTCACTACAAATGTAACCCGGATGGTGCTAGTAAAGGAAATCCTGGACCTAGTCCATGTGCTTTTTGCATTTGAAATAGTGAGGGGGAATTAATTTTTGCAGAAAAAAGAATAATTGAGGATGGTTTTAGTCTTAAAGTTGAGATGACTGCCATAAAATTCGGATTGGATTACGGTATTGACCAAAATTTGTTACTAGTTGCTTTGGAAACAGATTCACTTGTTCTTAAGAATAGTATTGAAGGGTCACAGGAAGTGTCTTGGTCAATTTCCATAGAGATTAAAAAGATTAAACACTTGATGAATACTCACCCAGTGAGGTCATGCATGTGTTTAGAGAGGGAAACCAACTGGCGAATTTCCTAATTTTCAGTTTTGCAGGTACAAACAAGCTTCAATTTAATTTAATTCAGGAAGTTCCAAACAATGCAAAGAGCATCATAAATCTGGAGAAAAATAGCATACCAAATATTCAACTGAAGAAATATCAAAATAGAAGATCAATGGTGCACACTGGAATTATAGTAACAACAACGTCAACAGTACTCATCGACAATGGATAGCAAGTTAACAACAAAAAAGTCAACGATAATGATCTCACATTCACAATTAGAATTTCAATTTTGAGAAGCTATTAAAGAGGAAGTACTAATTAGATCTCTATTCTTCGTAGTGGTATTAGCCCTTGGGAGCTCATTCTACAAAGGATAGAAGGAAAGTTGAAAAATCGGTCAAAGGAATCTATAAGTTGAAAATGGGAACAGGTTGGTGTTCTTCTTCTAAGTATGTGTGGAAATCACCAATTTTGAGCTGAAGAAATCTGCAACGAATATGAATTCATGACATCAGTGAGAGTTTTGATGCTCAAATGAATATCACTCAAGCTCAAGAGTTGTGTAAATACACTATACCATAGAACATAGACCATCGAAAAATGGCACAACTATTTGTGGATTTGCTGAGGTCGTGAACATCACTGGATTGTTGCTACTCGGAACAGAAGTTGACTGAAATTCCACCCTCTTTCTAAGTTTCTTAATTTCATTAGTCTGAACTTTCCCTTTTTGTTTTGCCATTTTGTTTACTTTCGGGTTTTGGGCTTTAGCCATTTTGGGCCTGTCATTTTGTACAGAATTGTTTGTTTTTGTTGAATAAACTGGCCAGATGGACCATATTTAAATTTAAAAAAATTTATCATTAGTCACTGTATTTGTTTAAATATAAATTTTAAGAAATATGAGTTTTTTTTTCTCTTATTAACTGAAAAACCCTCGTCATCGTTAGTCTTGGGTCTCACTTTTTTTTATTCTTTACACTTTTGAATTGTATTTAGTGTTTGATCACATTCTTTTAAAATGCTTTTAAGTATATATTTTTTAATTATATTTTCCAAAAAACTTTTTTTTAAGGAAAAAATAGTTTCTTCTAGAAAGCTTGCCCTGAATTATGTGGCACACTTCTTTTATTCTCCTGAAACACTTATTTTATCCCCAAAGTTTGATCGAACACAACACTTTTTTAAAATAAGGACTTTGACCTTTCAAAAGCTTGGCCAAACATGTTATTAATCGATGAGTCTTCTTTGCATTTGGAGTTCCAAATCTAGGATCCGCCTCTGATTGTAAGATGAATCTAACTAAGTGAAATTGGGATAGAATTTCTCATTGAGATATATTAATTGAAAAACTACAAGAAGTAGCATACTTAAGAATTTCTCATTGAGATATATTAATTGAAAAACTATAAGAAGTAGCATACTTAAGACTTAAATTATGAAAATAGCAACAATTTAATGAAATTACATTGTGTAGCAACCATAGCGTTATTTTAAGTGTGGACCCCCCATTTACTACCTTTGAAAAGTTACCATGTATAAGGTTATCTTTTTCACTCTACTTCTCTTTCTCTTTCCTTTAATTGATTTTTACTTTACCTTTTATTGTTTGAAATCTCTCAAATTCCTTTATCTTTCATTTTCCTTTAACTAATTTTTTTACTTTACCTTTTATTTTTTGAAATCTCTCAGATTCCTTTATCTTTCATTTAACTGATTTTTACTTTACCTTTTATTGTTTGAAATATCTCAGATTCCTCTTTCAAATTTTTTTCTTTCTCTTATTTTTTTCATGATTTGATAAGGATAGTGTTCCACACTTTCAGGTAATTAATAAATTCAGTTATTGCATGTTATCAATTTCTCTCTTTTTTCTTTTATTTTGTATTTTATATTGTAAACCATTAGCAACTTCGAGTTTGAGATTTGTATGCTTTAATGGCAGAACACATACCAAAATCACGAACAAATAGGGGTATTCCATCTATTAATTTATTGTCTGATAATGCACCATCATTTGGTCTTGCATTAACTCAAGACGAAGAATTTAAAGTTGTTTCTACTCCTATACAATCGAAGAAATCAGTAAGTAAGAAGGAACTTAGGTTCAAGTTTTATAACGATCCAGTGAAGATGGATGATATTTAAAAAAAATGATTGAAAAAAACTCCTTTTTCAAAAGCCACAAAATTACAAAAATATGAGAAGAAAAGAAAAGAAAAAAAAAAGAAAAGAAAAGAAAAGAAAAGAAAAGAAAAGAAAAAGAAAATTGCAAAGTCAAGAAATGGTGTAAATGACGATGTTGAAAACTCGTTTGGTAATGAATTGGAAGAAGATGAGGAGGAAGAGGTATTTTTCGGTGTATATGTATTTTTAATTACTGATATATATTTAGGAATTTCAGTAAAGCTGATATCTTTTTAAGGTATATGTATTTGGTGAAGCTGATATGTATTTACTGATATGTAATTTGGTGAAGCTGATATGTATTTACTGATATGTAATTTGGTCAAGCTGATAGCTTAAATATATATTTTGGGGTAATATGTAATTATGTGTATTTGTATGTTAAATACATATGCTAAGTTGCATGTATGAAAAATATATTTATATATGAACTATTTATGAAGAGTTATTTGCATATATGTATTTTTTTAATATAATTTTTATGTATTTTCAGTATATTGGAATGTTGAAATATACATTTGGGTATTCCTTTTGTTTAAATATGCAGTTGGGGTTATGGACGTATTTGAATTTGTTGAAATACAAATACATTTTCAAATATTTTTTCAATACAATATATATAGGTTTGCCATATATACAAATTGACTGACTAAATATACATATAAGTTACATGAAAGTATTTCTATTTTTTATATATACACATGAACTTTCATTTGTATTTTTTGTTCTGTTCAATATACACTTAAAGTATATGGAAGCATTTGTATTTTTATACATACATATCCAATTTCATATGTATTTTTCTGTAGTGATGGCTTTGTAACATCCATATTCGAACACAACCAAAATATACAAAATCGAACTTTATGGAAATACAAATATACTCTTAAATTTCGAGAACCAGAACTCAAAAAAATTGAGTTTGAGCAGTTTGAAAAATCGATTTTGATCACTATATTGTTCGATCAGTTCAATTTACTGTTGTATTACTTTTTTTTCGAAATTCATTTACAAAATATTTGAAAATAATTTAACAAAATAAATTGTTAAATTGTACAGCGTAATGAAAAATAGATTTTGATCACTCTAACAAAAATCGTTAATGGCTTAAAATATTGAAAAATAATTTACTGAAAAATTGATTTTGATCACTATATTTGAACAAAACATCAGTAATGACTCAAAAAAAAATTAAACGGAATAATAGTAATGGTTCAAAAAAATTCAGAACGAAAATTTTTTGATCGATTTCAAACAACTGATGAAATTCATATAAGAAAACAATATTACGATTAAATACCTTCCACAACAGTAATGGTTTAATTTGAATTTTGGAAGATATTGAACAGAAGAAGTTTCAGTTGAATTTGATTTTGATTTTTTTTTGGATGAAAACGATAATGTGAAACTGAAATTTAAATTTCTATTTCGGTAGGTAACAAATAACAGAAATCGCGTTAATTAAGAGGTTTTAATGGAAAAGGAATCTCCACATTTAATTCATGGCTAATTATACCATATTTAACTCAACTGATTTGAGTTAAATATGGGCAGTAAAATAATTTGTATATGTATTTTTATAGCAAAAATTTGTTCAAATACAAAATACAAGTTGTTAGTTTAAGTAAATATGAAAGTGTTTCTATGAATCTCATAATTTTGGTCTTAAGTATGCTATTTATGAATTTTACCCATTATTAATTCAGGAGTAATAAAGAAGAAGATCACCAAAATCGCAAGAGATCCTTCAGATCTTGATCCACGGTCTTGATACAACTAGATTGAGTGATTATCCCGTAATATATATTAATACAACTATGGTGATATTTGATCATGATACAACATAGATACATATGTATCATGAAAGTTCAACCGTATCCTTGTATCAACCATCAACAGTGATATATTCACTGAAATTCAATCAAAACAAAATGTGTATACATCCAATAGCATGCATAAATGGTATACACACGTATTCAAAGTTCATTTCTCATATATGTATTCAACGAAAATAGTACATCCAACAAAATTGAGAAAGTATTGATACAACTACCTATATTGGGTGAATATCTGCAAGTTTTCCAACTAAATTAAGTGAATAGTTACAATGAGTTGTTGTATTAGTACTAATACAGAGTGAATTTCTATATAACTGAAACACTGTGAATTTAGAAAGTTGTATTAGTGATACAACTCAACTTTTAAAAAGATAGTGTAATTAATACAAGAAAAAATAACATAAACATACACCTGAACTTACCATATTTACATAAATCTCTATCCTTATAAAGTAATTATAGAAATTTCAACTAATTATGTATCTTCATTGGAAGTATCGAGAGCTAATTATGTATCACGATAGACCCAAAATCGAAAAAATGTATAGTGAGCTAACTATTTATCTTTACAAAGGAAAAAATGTATGTTCATTGATGTATTATGTATCTCAACAGATCCAAAATTGAAAAAAATGTATTGAGAGCTAATTATGTATTTTCGTTGGATATATCAGAGCTAATTATGTATCTTGATAGATTTAAAATCGAGTTTTTCAGTAATTATGTAAAATGTCTGAATTTTTTATAATTAAACTCCAAAGTGTTAGAATTTATATTGTTAGCTCTTTTTTTAGCCCCATCATTCTTTCCTTTAGTATCCAGCTGGAAACAACTATGCAAAATCTCAAATAAAGGCAAAAATAGATTATTCCTTTTTCCTCTCTATGACATTTTATATCTTTTACTAACCAGGGGCCGAGCTGCGGCTTGCGAAGGGTGGTCAGATAAATACCCTTCGTCGAAAAATATTTTTGGATATATAGGTTAAATATAGATATATATGGTTATATACTTACTGATGAACATCCTTGATAAGTTAGAGATGCACAACCTAGTGGTCAAGGGTGTGCAAATTCGCGCTGGCGATGCAGGTTCGATCCTCATTAGATGCAGTTGCTTTTATTTTCCTTTTTAAAAAAGGAACAGATCTTTGTAAAGTATTTGAATTGGATTTAGACCGGGTTACACCTCACAATTCAACCCAATATTCAAAGTCCAATTGCCCAATTAGTGTGAAAGTGTGAAAGCCAAATTGACCAACTAATGTGAAAGCCCAGTTGCTGCTAAGGCTGATTTTTTTTTTTTAAAATTAAAGCAGACTTTTTTTTTTAATTTAAAAAAGAACAAGTCAAACTTAAATTCTAAAGTAGTAAAGGTGTTAAACCCGCCCCTTCTGTTGTTCACTAACCCTAAACCCTTACACAATTACAATTCTCTATTCTCTATTCCCTCACCACAAATCCACAATATTCTCCACCTTATTGTTAAAAAAAATTTGAAATTTCGTGTTAAAGTCTTCAAAGCTTCAGCGGGCTATCATTATAATTTTTCTTCATCGACTATTGGAGTGTGAATTGTAAAAAGGTATTCTTCAATTCTTCTTATCTTTTAGTTTATTTATTTTCTCCTTAAACTTGCTTTTGTGTATCTTTTTTGGTTTTAAACTAAGTAATTTAATATTCTAATTTTATCTAGTAGATAACTTGCTAGTTAATATTATTTGGGAGGATGGGACAATGTTTCAAGTATTCATAATTTTTTTTTTGTTGAAATTGAATAATAAGTGTGATGTGCTTGATTTTTATTTTAGTTTGAGGTTTCAATGAGCTTGGAGAAGTATTTTTGAAAAGTTTCAAAAATAAGTTCAACGTCTCAAAATCAATCCAAACGAGATGAAAATATTGATCAAATAGAAATACCATCTCAGTCTTCTCAAAGATAAAAATTGATATAAATGATCTAAAGGTTGACCCCACTGAAAGAACTCCGATTTTGAGTTATCCTCCGAATATTCATGATGAGATAAGAAGGGCATACATTCTAAACATCCTTGCCAACCTCAAGATCATGAGTTTCCTCAAACAGACTTTTTTAGAATTCCACGTCGTATTGTTTCTAAATGGTTTGATGAATATTCTGATTGGTTGGAATATAGTGTAAGATGTAGCTTATTGTTTGCCTTGTTATTTATTTCAAGGCGAAATCATTCATCAAGGTGGTGGTAATACATTTTCGACGAAGGGATTTAGAAATTGGCACAGAAAAGATAGCTTTGCAACACATATTGGTCCTCCGAATAATATTCATAATCAATCAAAAAGGAAGTGTGAAGATCTTATGAGGGAGGAACAATCTATTGAGGAGGAATTTTATAATTTGGATAAGAAAATTAATAATGAATATCGAGTTCGGTTAAATGCTTTAATCGATGTTGTATGATTTCTTCTAAATCAAGGTTTAGCACTCCGCGGTCATGATGAAAGTAAATCATCCTTGAACAAAGGTAATTTTCTTGAAGCACTTTCTTGGCTTGCGGAGATGTGATAACATTAAACCTTATGTGTTAGAAAAAACTCCAAAAATTAATAAAATGATTTCTCATGATATTCAAAAAGATATTGTGACTGCGTGTAAGATTGAAACAATCAAAGCTATAATAAAAGATTTAGATGGTGACTACTTTTCTTTGTTGGTTGATGAATCAAGAGACGTATCACACAAGGAGAAAATAGCTATTTGTTTACGATATGTTGATAAAAGGGGATTTGTGATGGAAAATTTATTGGACTTGTTCATGTTAAAGATTTTAGTGCTTTATCTCTGAAGAAAGTGATTGTGGATGTACTTTCTCACCATTATTTAACTTTAGCTTATGTACGAGGGAAATGTTATGATGAGGAAAGAAATATACAAGGTGAGTTTGGTGGTCTTATAATATTAATTAGACAAGAAAGTAGATCGGCTCACTCGGTTCATTGTTTTGCTCATCAACTTCAATTGACTTTTGTTGCGGTTTTTAAAAGGTGTGTTTAAGTAGGAGAACTTGTATTATTGACTTGAAATATTTTGAATGTGTTGGGGTCTTCCTTTAAACGTGTGGATGAATTTTTAGAATCTCAAAAAGAAAAACTCCAAGAGGCATTAGATATGGGTGAGCTAGAAATGGGTAGAGGTTTGAATCAAGAACTTGGTATTATTAAAGCCAGTGACACTCGTTGAGGATCTCACTACAAGTCGTTTAGAAACTTTATTAGTAACTTTGCCTCCATTGTTGATGTACTTGATTCTCTTGTTAAAAATGCAAGTACTTCAGAAGAAAAAGCTAGCGCATCGGGATTCTCAGAAGTTGTCAAACTTTTGAGGCTGTTTTCTTGTTGCATTTAACGTTTGATATTTTAGAAATCACGAATGATCTTAATGTGTCATTACAGAAAAAGGAACAGGATATTGCTAATGCCATGATTCTTGTAAAAGTAGCAAAGAGAAGATTGCAAGCATTACGAGATAATGAATGGGATCCTATTTTAAAAAAGAATGTTGGTTAGGATTCGCTCAAAGAATCGAGGTATTTTGTATCAAACATAGTATTCCATTACCCAATTATGATGAGCCATATGCTAACTCTGGTAGATCACGACGTGAAATAGTTGATTATACTACTTTGCACCATTATCGTGTGGATGTGTTTTATAAAATTATTGATTGGCAGCTACAAGAACTTAATGACCATTTTAATGAGGTGACAAGTGATTTGCTTAATGGTGTAGCTTGCTTGAATCCAATTGATACATTTTCTAGTTTTGACATCCAAAAGATATTGGTGATGGCTAAATTATATCCTGATGACTTTGATGAGTTCAACATGAGGGTTCTTGAGAATCAACTTGTTAATTATATTATTGATGTTCATGATATTGATAAAAGATTCTCCAATTTAGGCAGACTTGGGGAACTTTCAAGAAAGTTGGTTGAGACAAAGAAGCATTTAACTTATCCTCTTATATTTCTTTTAGTGAAGTTTGCTTTGCTTCTACCCGTTGCCACTGCATCAGTTGAAAGAGCTTTTTCGGCAATGAAGTATATCAAGAATGATTTGCGGAATCGAATGGATGATGAATTCTTAGATGGTTGCATAGTGCCTTACGTAGGAAAAAAAAAGTATTTAAGAATATTTCTAATGAGTGTATTATAGAAACATTTCATGGGATGAAGCATCGCCGAATGCCCTTGTAATTATATTTTCTAATCAAGCTTTTATTAATAGAATTTGCTTTGTTGACTTTTTTTTATATTATATGTTTCAACTTGTTATCCTATATGTTTTTTTATGATTAGTTTGGTTCAAAGATTCTTCTTCTTCAATATACGGTTTATAATATTTTTTTATGACCCGCTTCTTTTTCTAAAATATGAACACCCTTAACCAAAATCCTGGCTCCGCCACTGTTACTAACAATAATGGATGTGCTTAGACTATGTTTACGAAAGGTTATTACGTATAAGTCATATCACAAAAGTTATTTTTTAATTATATAAAAGTTATTAATTATGTTAATTAGATCAATTTAAAAGTAATATTTTTATTACTTAAAAATTATTTAACTACATTTATATCTACTTAAAAATCACTTAATTATAATTATATTAATATATGTGATTTTATGTTTTGTGTAGAGCAAGACCCTAACTCAAACAACGAGAGAGACACACCTTCTCTCGGATCAATAGTCTTTTATTTCTAAGTGACTGCTCTTAGAAATTAAGAAATTTTTTTAAAAGAAGTGACTATTCTTAAGAATTGTAATTATATCATGTCTAATTAAAAATTACTTTTGACGTGAAAATGTACAAATTCGATGGAAACTCATCTCAGTTTTGTAACTAAGGCCTAATTTGTTTGCACTTAATGGAGGTCTGAATCTGAATGGTTCAGCATTCAGACCATTAAGTGCATTTATTTTTTATTAAGGTTTTAACTCTTAATAGGTCTGAATAGGTCTTAATAATTCAGATCTAGAACCAAGTCTTAGGCTTTATTTGTTTTTTTTTTTTAAGATTCAGACGTCTGAATCTTAATGTACATCTGAATGATTAAGATGTTGTTTCTAGATCTGAAAACTGAATGATTAAGACTGTTTGTTTTTCAATATCTAAATGTGTAAAAAAAAATTATTTGTATACACAATAGAATAAAAAATACAATTCAAATAAAAAATTAATTATATATTAAAAAAGTATGTAATTTAATACAATAAAATTATTATTATTTGATTGAGAAAAAATATTTATGTTTGTTAGTGATAGTGGAGATGACTTATAATGGTAGTTGGGTGACAATGATTGATGTTAGTGATTAATATTGTTGGTGGTGACAATTGTGATGGTTGGCTGAAACATGAATGCATGATGATCGATGATGTGTTGGTGCTAGTTGGAGATTTTATTTGTTGTGATGTGGAGATGGTTGTTAGTAGAGATAAATTGTAGCGATGATACTAGTTGAAGTAGTGGTAGAGTGGCATTACTAGTGACAATGGTGGTGGCGGTCAAAGAATATGTAGAGGTTGTGATGTATTAGTGGTAGTTAGTGGTGGTGCTAGTTGTGATAGATGAGTTGGTTGGTAGTAGGGATTTGCCGCTAGTGGTTGCTAATTTTAGTGCTGTTGACGGCAGCGGTGGTGGTGAATATAATTAGAATAAAAGAGGTAGTAGGTGTGGTGGCAATTGACAATTGTGGTTCATAGCGGTATTTTTTGTCGATAGTGGTTGTGATGATAGAGGTGGTTGGTGGTGGTGGGTGTTGGTTGACAATGGTGACGGTGGCAGAGGTGGTTAGTGGTGGTAACTGCTGATTATAAATAGAGTGGTGAATATTATCCAACATCATAATATCCCTTCAGACCTATTAAGGCTCATTTGTTTGCACTTAATGGAGGTCTGAATCTGAATGGTTAAGACTTCAGACCATTAAGTGCATTTGTTTTTTATTAAGGTTTTAACTCTTAATAGGTCTTAATCATTCAGATCTAGAACCAAGTCTTAATAGGTCTAAAGGAATATTCTGGTGTTAGATAATATTCACCACTCTATTCATAATCAGCAGTCACTACCACTAACCACCTCTGCCACCGTCACCATTGTCAACCACCACCAACCACTTTCACCATCACAACCACCATCGATAAAAAATTCTGCTATCAACCATAATTGTCAACTGGTACCACACCTACTATCTCTTTTATTCTAATTATATTCACCGTCATCACTGCCATCAACGGCACCACAATCAGCAACCACTACCGGCCAATCCCTACTATCAACTAACTCATCTATCACAACTAACACCACCGCTAACTACCACTAATATTTTACAACCTCTACACATTCTTTGGCTTCCATCACCATTGTCACTAGTAACGCCACCTCTACCACCACTTCAACTAGTATCATCGCTATAATTTATCTCTACTAACAATCATCTACACCATCACAACAACTAACATCTCCAACTAGCACCACCATTTCGTCAATCATCATGCATTCATGTTTCGACCAACTCAATCAACACCTTAAAAACTAACATCAAGCAATGTCACATCACAACAACCACCACCACCATCAATCGTCATCAGCATATTAGTCACTACAATACCAACCATCACAATTATCACCACCAATATTATTAATCACTAACATCAATCATTGTCACTGCAACCACCATTATAAGCCATCTCCACTGTCACTAACAAACATAAATATTTTTTCTCAATCAAATAATAATAATTTTATTGTATTAAATTACATACTTTTTTAATATATAATTAATTTTTTATTTGAATTTTATTTTTATTTTATTATTATACAAATAATTTTTTTTTACACATTTAGATATTGAAAAACAAACAGTCTTAATCATTCAGTTTTCAGATCTAGAAACAACATCTTAATCATTCAGATGTATATTCAGATTCAGACATCTGAATCTTAAAAAAAACAAATGGAGCCTAATTAAATATCACATCAACTTCAGTGAATCAATTTAATTTGCACCCAAAATTAATTAAATGATTTAAATCCATTTTCGATGTCCAACAACTAACCGAAAAATAATTAAGATTGAAAAAAAACTATACTTTGATTTGAGCTATTTATAAATCTTAAAAATTATACATTGTAACTTATTAATACTTTGTAAATCTCTTTATCAAAATCTCATATTATTGCTAAGAGATTGCAACATATAAGCAATCTAAACATAAACTCCTAGCAATTAAATCAGAATTGTAGAACTATATAATTTTCATATAAATAAAAAATAGAGTAATTCAATCAAGAATACATACCCGAATCTGTCATAACATTCTTGAATTCGGTCTTGAATTAAGCGAAAATTTTTCTTTATTCTTCACAAAGAGTTTTTTATTTTTCTCTTATTTTCTTTATTGTTTTCTTTCAGAACAGTGTGTTGATGGAAATAATGTACTCTTCAGATTTTAAAAAAAGACAGAGAGAGAGCCAGTTACCTCTAATCCCACAGTTCATCAAAGTAGGAAATAGAGAGTTATAACCAAAAGTAATTTTCTCTATTTATCCAATTAAAATTTATCCAAATAATTTATCAAACCAAATAAATATAATGGCACGTGGGCCAAATATTACATTCACCCACTTGGTGCATGTGACCTTATTCACTTAATGGTTCAATAACTATATCACTTTACGTGAACAATTAAGATGCTGAAATTTTTCTTCATTAGAAACAACATCCATTATAATTGAACAAATCAACTAATATGAATCATAATGGTTATACATTCGTTTATTTGATGTAGACCTTTCATGTACTACAATGTTAATCTATTATCCAATACAACCTTTATAAATACGTAACGCTCCACAAATAATGCTTAGATTACTTAATTAAAGCTAGAATCTATCATATTCATTCTCAACATAATATATATAAGAGAAAATAGGTAATAACAAAAATATATATATAGTTTGAGCCCAAAGTGTCAATTATATAAACATAATATTGCCTTTACATAAAATCATTCATTGCTATCAATAAGGCTGATTCTTTGAACATGTTCAATAAATATTTTGAGCGATAATCCTTTAATGAAAAGGTCAGCAATCATAAGTTTGGTGATAATATGTTCAATTGACACTTTGTATTTCTAAACTTCTTCTTTATTCGAAAAGTATTTTAATTTCATATGCTTAACACTCTTCAAATACTTATTGTTTTTAGAGAAGAAGACAGTTGCAATATTATCACAATAAATTTTTAGTGGTCTGGCTATATTGTCGACTAGTCTAAGTCCTAAAATAAAGTTCTACAGTCAATTAGTCTGAATTATAGCCTCAAAGAATGCCATAAACACAACTTTTATAGTAGATGTAGCTATAACAGACTACTTCATACTCTTCCATGATATTGCTCCTCCAGCTAATAGGAAGAAATATCAAAATATAGATTTTGTTGTATCCACACAATAGCATAACCTGAATCAGAATATCCAACCACTTTAAGATGATCAGATCTTTTATAAGTGAGAATATGATCTTTCGTTCCCTGCAAGTATCACAACACTTTCTTTGTAGCCTTCTCGTAGTCTATTTCTAGATTACTTTGATATCGGTCCAATATTCTAAAAACATAATTAATGTCTAATCTTGTACATATCCGAACGTATATTAGACCCTCAACTATTGATGCATAAAGAATATCATTCATTTGCTTACGTTCTAATTCATTCTTTGAACATTGATTGAGACTAAACTTATCTTCTTTCTGAATTAGAACAAACTTGATGAATATTTTTTTATTCTAAATCTCTCTAATACTTTATTAATAAAGTCTTTCTGATACAACCCCAACAATCTTGTGCTCCATCCCAAAATAGTTCTATCCCAATCATATAGGATGTCTCTCCTATTATCTTTTATTTTAAAATTATTAGAGAGATATTCTTTTATATTGTGCAGAAAATTAAGATCATTAGTATTAAGTAAGATGTCCTCAACATATAGGACTACATAATCAACTTACTTCAATTGACCTTTAGATATATACACCGATCAATGATGCTTTTCTTAAATTTAAAGATGACAATAGTTTCATTAAACTTAAAATACTATTGTCAGGAAGCTTGTTTAAGCCTGTATATTGACTTCTTAAGTTTACACACCATGTGTTCTTTTTTTTTTTTAATAATAAGCCCCTCAGATTGATTCATTTAAACTTCTTTCTCCAAATTTTTATTTAGAAAGGTTGCTTTCACATTCATTTGATGTAGTTCTAAGTCATAATAAGCTACAAAAGTCATTATAATTCTAAGTGAATTTTTTTTGGAGATAGGTTAAAACATCTCGTTAAAGTTAATGCCATCTTTCTGAGTAAAATATTTGACAACAAGTCTGGCCTTGTGACGTGCGCTGTTTCTAGTTGAGTCGCGTTTGGTCTTAAAGATCCATTTACACCCAACTTTCTTACAAATTTTGAGTAATTCAACAAGTTCCCAAACTTTATTCCGTTTCATAGATTTCAACTCATCTTTCATGATATCAATCCACTTATCAAAATTATTACTTTCAAATGGCTCGTGAAAATGAAACTGTGTCATTATCAATTTCCAAGTTAGTTTTTGAATCGTTTAGATATATCAAATAATCATCAAATTAGCAGGTCTCATTTGTCTTTGAGATATTCTTGATGTTACTTCTTGTGGTTCATATATTCCAGGTTCATCAATTATGAGTTCATCATAATTAGTAGGAGCATTAATTTGTTATTCTTGTTTATTAGTAGGTTGTACAATAACTTTAGAAACAATAATTTTAAAATAAGTGCAAGGTAGAGGAATTAGAACCTGAACTACTTTAATTTTCACTCTATGTAGTTCTTCACTCCCACTAACTTCATCATTCTCAATAAACCTAGCATTTTTAGTTTCAACTTTTCTCGTACTATGATTAGGACAGTAAAATTTATACCCCTTTAAATTCTTTAGATAACCAATGAAGAAACCACCAATTGTCTTTAAATTTAGTTTCTTTTCTTATGGGTTATAAACTCTAACTTCTGTCGGACAATCCCATACATGCAGGTGCCTCCTACTAGGCTTTTTACCAGTCCATAATTTAAAAGATGTCCTTAGTACTGCTTTACTAGGAACCCTATTTATCAAGTAAACTGCAATCCTTAAAGCATACTGTAATACCCCAGGAAATTTTTCGTTGAAATTTTGTACGTAAACGTGTTGGGTTCTATCTTCTAGAATGAATTATAAAATTTCCGTACGAAATGTCTTAGATTATGACCCACCATTGCGTAGCGTATCGAATAAGATTTCCAACTATATGTGTATCATCAAGAAAGGACACCCGAGTGACGAGTTATGAACGTTCCGATTGAACCGTGAAAAGTAGTGAACAGTAAAATGTGCAGGAAAAAGTACTGAGGCCTAGCGTATTTTTGCTCCAAATTTAAATGATCGTAACTCCTTGTACATAATAATCTGGGTGATCTACTAAATATCAACGGAAAGCTCTGTGAGTCCTCTTTCCAATGAAATTGGTTTCATCCAATTTGTCTATCGAAGAAAAAAGTTATGGTCGATCTACTTCAGCCTATCAAAAGTAAATTTTTGGGTCAACTTCAAACAATCATAAATCCTCGTACACAATGATCTGGGTGAGATAATATATATATAAATGGAAATATATGAGAGTCCTCTTTCTAATGATATTGGTTTCATCCAATTTGGATATCGGAGTAAAACGTTATGGTTGATCTACTTCAGATTATCAGAACAGTCCACCAAAGGACAGATTCGAGATTTTTTTTATTTTTAGGGGCGTTTTGGTCATTCCCCTCATCCAAAATTTATCCAAACCCAATATTAAAGCCTATTAGAAATATTATATGTTATATTTCATCAAATTCCCTCAAAAAGAAAACCCTAAGCTACTACATCCAACTTCAAGAACCTCCAAAATTCACTATTAATTCTACAAATTTATTCAAGATTCCAAGTTCCTAGTTCAAGAACTCTAAGAACCATCATTCAAAGGCATTATTAACATCTAAAAAATGAGTATCGATCTAAAGTTCATCATTCAAGGTATGTGGAGTTTTTCAATAAGAACTCACTTTTGTTCTTGTGCCCAAAAGTAATTTTCTTTACAAAGGCATGATTTTTATTTGATTTTTACGAATTTGAAGCATGAACCCATATCTTATGATGATTATTATGAAATCTTGATATTTATGATTTTGAAAGATAAATTTACATGTGTGGAGATATAAAGCATGAATCTTAAATGATATTTATCATGATTTTGAGATTTGAGTCGTGAATCCCCATTGGAAATTGTATTTTTTTGAGAAAGTGTATGTTATAAACACGTTGATGTTGAATATTTGAGATATTTTGAATGATTTGACCTTTTGGTCTTAATGGAGTTGTTTTGAACTCGAGTGTGAAAGAAATCCACAACGTGGTTGATTTTGATAGATGGGAAACATGATGGCTCCCGATGTATATTTATATATTAATGAAATTATTTTATTATGGATTGTCTTTGAAATGATCTGAGCTAAGT
>NC_061115.1:81608196-81610613 GCF_002878395.1 Capsicum annuum | reverse complement strand
ATTCGAGTGTGAAAGAAATCCACAACGTGGTTGATTTTGATAGATGGGAAACATGATGGCTCCCGATGTATATTTATATATTAATGAAATTATTTTATTATGGATTGTCTTTGAAATGATCTGAGCTAAGTTCGAGAGAAATCTTTAGCACCGAGTGGGAGGTATAAAGCGACCTTACTTCCCTAGAACTATGTGCTCCCATAGGAGTGAGCCTGAGGCTGATTTATATAGTGATTACTAGTTTGTGTGGATTTGATATCGATAGTCCTACTCCAATGGAAAGGATAGGATGGCTCTCCCCAACGTAGGTTGTACGTTGGACTCCATGTAGCTCACATGATTTATGTCAGTTATAGGATCTCCCAGTGTGTGTGTGTTTCCTTGTATCTATGGTGAATGGTGAAGTGATTTGAAAGTGGAATTGTGAAAGTTATTCTTTCAAAAGATTTAAATGATATTTACATTATGAGAATTGATATTCTTGATGAACTGAAAGTTATTGACAAATTATATGATGACTCACATGTGTTATTGTACTTATTTCATCCTCTCATGATTATGATGATTTTCTTCAAGCTATGTGAGTCTTTCATACATCCTGCATATTTCTTATAAATATTTATGATGATGATGTTTATACAAATGTATACACCTCCATATACTCAGTTCCTTTCCATGGTACTGACCCATATCTTCGGATGTGGGCTGTATTTTCTTGGAATGTAGGTTCAGGTGCTCAGTTCCAGGTTCGATAGTGATTCTTTAGGCACGCTGTTCTACATCCTCTGTTATGGTGAGTCCTCATGTTCCGAGGACGTGATGTCTGATGTTGGTTTCACGAAATTTTTTACATTTGATAACTGAGTATGAGTCAGTTGGGGCATGTCTCAATGGCTCACTAGTTTTATTAATTTTCTTAGAGGCTTGTCAGACTAGTATAGATGTTGGGAGTTGACCAATAAGTCATATTTTGTTATCTTTCTAAAATTATTTTATTCTTGGTTGATGATTACTCTATTGATATTTGAGGGTTATTTATGGAAACCCCATTGATTTGTGTTAAACTGAATAAAAATGGCTCAAAGGGTTAGCTTGGGGCCACTCATAGCCTCAAGCACCGTGTGACGCTCCGGGACCCATTTTCTGAGGTGTTACAAACTTGGTATTAGAGCCTAAGGTTTTAAGGTGTCCTAGGGAGTCTGACAAGCCACATTAAGTAGAGTCTTAATCATCGGTGGTAGCGCACCACACCTATGAGCAAGAGGCTACAAGACGTTTTAGGAAAAAGTATGATTCTTTCTTTCAGAAGTCTATCGTGCTTAAAGTATCTCTCTCTGTTATTGATTCGTGCTCTTCTCTTTAAAAAATATGCCTTCACGTCAAGAGAGAAGAAATAATGATGGTCAGAAACCTCAACCCGCTGACCCATTGAATGAAAACATGTCTCATTCTGAATTTTGAGCAGCCTTTCAGGCGCTGGACCAAGCTGTTACTGCAAATGTTCAGGCCAACCCATCCCCGGATCCACAGCAGCAAGGAGGTGATTCAATTATTTCTAGGATCCGTGACTTCATAGGGATGAATCCATCGGAATTCTATGGGTCCAAGTCTAATGAGAATCCACGGTTGTTTTTAGAGGAGGTGCGAAAGATTACTCAGGTAATGCATGTATCTGAGGAACATAGTATGGAGTTGGCTGCGTATAGGTTGAAAGACCTTGCTCATAACTGGGTTGTTGCTTGGAGGAAAGGTAGAGGTGAGAGAGTTGTCTCTACAACTTGGCAAGAGTTCCTGGATGCATTCCTAGATAAGTTTTTCCCTTTGGAGATGAGGGAGGCAAAGGTGGAAGAGTTTATGAACCTGCGACAAGGCTCTATGACTGTTAGGGAGTACTGTCTAAAGTTCAATCAGTTGTCCAAGTATGGTCCTGACTTAGTGGCTGATAATCGAGCTAGTATGAGTAAGTTTGTGACTGGAGTGTCTAGTTATGTGGTTAGGGAGTGTAGGTTTGCTATGCTGAATAGTGAGATAAATCTTTCTAGGCTGATGACTCATGCCCAATAGATTGAGGTAGAAAAGATTAAGGAGAGAGATAGAATGAGAGAGAATAAGAGAGCTAGGTCCGAGCAACACGGACAGGGTCAGACTAGATCACAGGAAGGGAGTCGCCCTCAATATCAGTATCGTTCATCTATGTCAGCACCGTCATCTGCTAGTGCTTCCATGCCTAGAGGTAGGCAGGAGCAAGGTAGCAGGTCATATGCATCCAGGTCCCAGTACAGTGCTGGCAGTAAGCCAAATCATCCCCTGTGTCTTAAGTGTGGTAGGGCTCATTCGGGTGAGTGTTGGGGTAAGAAGAAGGGTTATTTTCGGTGTGGTGACATGGGTCACAGAGTTAGAGATTGTCCACAGGATGG
>NC_061115.1:81598809-81605196 GCF_002878395.1 Capsicum annuum | reverse complement strand
GATGTACATCATTTGGCTAGATTGGGGGTTAGGTTGTTTGACTCTGCTGAAGGTAGTATAGGGGTTTAGAGTAGTTCCGAATCCTCCTTGGTTTCGGAAGTGAAGGAAAAATAATACTTAGATGCTAGTTTAGTCAGACCGAAGGAGTCAGTCAAGGACCAAAAAGTAGAGGTTTTCTCCCAAGGGGGAGATGGTGTATTGAGATTGCAGGGTAGATTGTGTATCCCGAATGTTGATGATCTGAGTCAGAGGATTATGGCTGAAGCGCGCGGGGCATGATATTCTATTCATCCTGGTGCCACCAAGATGTACTGAGACTTGCGAGAAATCTATTGGTGGAGAGGCATGAAGAAAGATATATCAGTGTTTGTAGCTAAGTGTGAAACATGCCAACAGGTTAAGGTTGAACACCAAAGACCTGGTGGTATGATGCAAGAGTTTAGTATTCCCACCTGGAAGTGGGAAGAGATAAATATGGACTTCATGATTAGTTTACCTACTTCCCGATGCCATCATGATTCCATTTGGGTTGTGGTGATAGGTTGACTAAGTCTGCTCATTTCTTGCCTGTTCATACTTCATATACTGCTGAGGATTACGCTAGATTGTATATCCAAGAGCTAGTCAGACTGCATGGAGTTCCCTTTTCTATCATTCGAATAGGGGTACTCAGTTCCCTTCGTAATTTTGGAAAGCTTTTCAAAAGGGTGTTGGTACCCAAGTGCTTTTGAGTTCTGCTTTTCATCCGCAGACCGATGGTTAGGTTGAGCGGACCATCCAGACCTTAGAGGATATGTTGAGAGCTTGTGCACTTGACTTTACGGGAAGTTGGGATGATCACTTACCGTTGATAGAGTTTGCTTACAATAATAGTTTCCACTCTAGTATTGGCATGGCTCCATTTGAAGCCTTATATGGGAGGAAGTGTAGCTCACCCATAGGTTGGTTCAAGGTGGGTGAAGTGGCTGTGAGTGGTCCTGATTCGGTATTTGAGGCTATGGAAAAAGTTAAGTTGATTAGGGAAAGGTTGAAAACTGCGCAGATTCGTCAGAAGTCACATGCAGATGTTAAAAGGAGAGACCTTGAGTTTGAAGTTGGTGACCTAGTATATCTGAAAATTTCACCCATGAGGGGGGTGGAGAGATTCGAAAAGAAGGGGAAGCTTAGTCCCCGTTATGTTGGTCCTTACAAAATTCTTAGCCATGTTGGTAAGGTAGCTTATGAGGTCGATTTTCCTTCCGAGTAGTCCTCTGTTCATCCAATATTCCATGTCTCCATGCTTAGAGAGCATATTAGCGATGCTGTGGTAGTGGATTCCTCTATGAGTGCTGACATTCAAGAAAATGTTTCTTTTGATGAGATTCCAGTTGAGATTCTTGATTTTAGTGTCTGAAGACTAAGGAACAAAGAAGTTCCCTTGGTCAAGGTGTTGTGGCGAAACCAATCTGTTGAGGGTGCAACTTGGGAAGCTGAGGCAGATATGCGATCCAAGTACCCGCACCTATTTTCCGCGAACTCTGGTCAAGCCGAAGGTACCGTTCTTTCCTAAATCATGAACTTTTGATAAAAGTTGCAGCAGTTCAGCTGTCATTTATTATGTGTTCAGCTGTAGTTTCTTGAATTTATGCATTCTATGTTGCATTCGGAGTGAGAAACGATGTGGTGATGATTCTAATGAATGGATTTAGCTGTATGCTCTATTCCCTATCTAATCTTGGCATATTTAGTATCATTCGAGGATAAATGTTTCCAAAGGGGGATGATGTAATACCCCGGGAAATTTTTTATTGAAATTTGTGCGTAAATGTGTTGGGTTCTATCTTCTAGAATGAATTATAAATTTTTCATGCGGAATGCCTTAGATTATGACCCACCATTGTGTAGAGTATCAAATAAGATTTCTAACGATATGTGGATCATCCAAAACGGACACCCGAACGACAAATTATGAACATTCTAATCAAACCGTGAATAGTAGTGAACAGTAAAACGTGTAGGAAAAAGTACTGAGGCCTGATGTGTTTTTTCTCCAACTTTAAATGATCATAACTCCTTGTACATAATGATCTGGGTGATATACTATATATCAATGGAAAGCTCTGCGAGTTCTCTTTCCAATGAAATTGGTTTCATCTAATTTGTCTGTCGGAGCAAAAAGTTATGGTCGATCTACTTCAGCTTAACAAAAGTAAATTTTTGGGTCAACTTCAAACGATCATAACTGTTCGTAGACAATGATCTGGGTGAGATACTATATATCAACGGAAATATATGAGAGTCCTCTTTCTAATGAAATTAGTTTCATCCGATTTGGATATCAGAGTAAAACGTTATGGTTGATCTACTTCAGACTATCAAAACAGTCCACCAAAGGACAGATTCGAGAATTTTTTAATTTTAAGGGGCGATTTGGTCATTTCCCTCACCCAAAATTTATCCAAACCCTATATTAAAGCCTATTAGAAATATTATATGTTATATTTCATCAAATTCTCTCAAAAAGAAAACCCTAAGCTCCTACATCCAACTTCAAGAACCTCCAAAATTCACTATTAATTCTACAAATTTATTCAAGATTCCAAGTTCCTAGTTCAAGAACTCTAAGAACCATCATTCAAAGGCATTATTAACATCTAAAAAATGAGTATCGATCTAAAGTTCATCATTTAAGGTATGTGGAGTTTTTCAATAAGAACTCTCTTTTGTTCTTGTGCCCAAAAGTAATTTTCTTTACAAAGGCATGATTTTTATTTGATTTTTACGAATTTGAAGCATGAACCCATATCTTATGATGATTATTATGAAATCTTGATATTTATGATTTTGAAAGATAAATTTACATGTGTGAAGATATAAAGCATGAATCTTGAACGATATTTATCATGATTTTGAGATTTGAGTCGTGATTCCCCATTGGAAATTGTGATTTTTTTTGAGAAAGTGTGTGTTATAAGCACGTTGATGTTGAATATTTGAGATATTTTGAATGATTTGACCTTTTGGTCTTAATGGAGTTATTTTGAACTCGAGTGTGAAAAAAATCCACAACGTGGTTGATTTTGATAGATGGGAAGCATGATGGCTCTCGATGTATATTTATATATTACTAAAATTGTTTTGTTGTGGATTGTCTTTGAAATGATCTGAGCTAAGTCCGAGAGAAATCTTTAGCACCAAGTGGGAGGTATAAAGCGACCTTACTTCCCTAGAACTACGTGCCCCCGTAGGAGTGAGCCTGAGGTTGATTTATATAGTGATTACTAGTTTGTGTGGATTTGATATCGATAGTCCTACTCCAATGGAAAGGATAGGACGACTCTCCCCAACGTTGGTTGTACGTTGGACTCCATGTAGCTCACATGGTTTATGCCGGTTATAGGATCTCCCAGTGTGTGTGTGTTTCCTTGTGTCTACGGTGAATGGTGAAGTGATTTGAAAGTGGAATTGTGAAAGTTATTCTTTTGAAAGATTTAAATGATATTTACATTATGAGAATTGATATTCTTGATGAACTGAAAGTGATTGACAAATTATATGGTGACTCACATGTGTTATTGTACTTATTTCATCCTCTCATGATTATGATGATTTTCTTCGGGCTATGTGAGTCTTTCATACATCCTGCATATTTCTTATAAATATTTATGATTATGATGTTTATACAACTGCATACACCTCCATATACTCAGTTCCTTTCCATGGTACTGACCCACATCTTCGGATGTAGGCTGTATTTTCTCAAAATGTAGGTTCAGGTGCTCAGTTCCAGGTTTGACAGTGATTCTTCGGGCACGCTGCTCTACATCCTCTGTTGTGGTGAGTCCTCATGTTCCGAGGACGTGATGTCTGATATTGGTTTCACGGAATTATTTATATTTGATAACTGAGTATGAGTCAGTTGGGGCATGTCTCAATGGCTCGCTGGTTTTATTGATTTTCTTAGAGGCTTGTCAGACTAGTATAGATGTTGGGAGTTGACCAATAAGTCGTATTTTGTTATCTTTCTGAAATTCTTTTATTCTTGGATGATGATTACTCTGTTGATATTTTAGGGTTATTTATGGAAACCCCGTTGATTTGTGTTGAACTAAATGAAAATGGCTCAAAGGGTTAGCTTGGGGCTACTCGTAGCCTCAAGTACCGTGTGGCGCTCCGGGACCGTTTTATGGGGTGTTACACATACATCCTTAACAAAAAAGACAAAGATAAATTAATTAACATACTCTTAATCATATCCATTAATGTACAATTATGTCTTTCTGCTACACCATTTTATCATGGTGTGCCAGGGATTATGTATCAAGCACATATGTCATGCTTTTCGAGGAATGTAGCAAATGGAACTGGGTGTTGTCCATTTTTATAAAATCTTTCATAGTATTCACCACTTCTATCAGACTTGATTATGTTCACTTTTTTATCTAGTTGTCTTTTAACCTCAGTAATAAATAACTCTAAGACATTAATCACTTGAGATTTTTAATTCAACAAATAGACATATTCATAATGTAAAGAATTATAAATGAAAGTGATAAAATGTTTTTCCTTACTGAAGATGTAATATCAAAAGGACCACATATATCAATGAGTATAATTCAAGAAATTGTGTTCTTCTTTCTTTGTGTTCATTGTTTGTTTTCCTTTAATACAATCCACTTGAATGTTAAGGTATGTTAAATCCAAATCTTAAAGAATTTCATTCTTAACTAATTTTTTTAATCTTTCTTTGGATATGTAACCTAAACGTTTATGTCATAAGTAAGCAGATTGTTCAGTTAACAAATTTCATTTGATTTCAATATATGATACAGAGTTAAGAGTATTTCGACAAATTGATTATCAAGATTCAATTTGTATAAATTATCACAAAGAATACCAATACCAATGAGATACTTATCCTTAAACAAAAAACATCCATTAGTTAAATTAAAAGAGTATGCAGTCTTATCTAACTTAAACAAAGAAACTAAATTTCTCTAGAAGAAATCTTGATGACCCACCGTATCGAGAATCAAACGATAAGTCTCGACAACTTCAACTGGAGCCTTCACTCTATTCCCCATATACTCATATCTTTCATTCTTAGTTATAGTTTGGATTGTAAAGAATCCCTACATCTTATTAGAAACATGAACTGTATAATTAGAGTCAAGCCATCAAATATTATAAGGAACTTTAGTTAAATTTGATTCAAAACATGTCAAAGCGCTAGGCTTATCTTTCTTTTTGAATCATGTCTTACGTTTCAAACAATCTTTTTGAAAGTGTTCAAATTTTCCACATAAATGAAACTTATCATTCTTGCTTCCCTTCTTACAAACTTGAGAGGAGGACTCATTAATATTACGTTACTTCCTTTTTACCTTACCATGCTTTTTCGTTTCTTTTCAGCTCCTTGATGATTTAAAAATTAATAGAGCAGTTTCCTTGATTTTTAAGCCTTGTTTCCTCCAAAACCAGCATACCTTGTAATTCATGTACATTTTGTTTGTCTTTCATGGTGTTGTAGTTTATTTGAAAAGGATCACACTCACACAGTAATGAATTGATAATGAATTGCACATGCAAATTTTATTCCATTTCTATTCTTAAAGACTTAAGTCTTGCAGCTATGTTTGTCATTTTAATGATATGCTCATGCATGGTACGCGAACCATAAAACTTTATGATAGTTAAAGTACCCATTAGTATCCCAGGAAGAGACTTATCAATAATTTGAGAGGATTCTTTGACAAGTTTAAGAAGTTCTTTGCATTCTCAGCTTTGAAAAGAGTAGTTTTAATGTCACCCGCAATATTCATTCACATAAACATTAGTCCTAATTCGTTAGACCGATCCCAATGCTTGTAGTAGGAACTTTCTTCAACACTGCTAGTTTTAGTAATAGCATTTGGACTCTCAGGGTAAAGTACAACATCAAAATTTAAAACACCGAGATGGGATCTGATCTGGTCACACCAATTTGAAAAATTATGACCGTTAAGATTGTGACAGAGGCAGAGTGTGGATAAAAAACAAATATTGCAAATGGAACATACTCACTTATTAATACTTTGAGTTTAAATATACTATTAGATTTAGAAATAATTTATGTATTCTTAAATATATCTTGATGTCCTTTTTTGGGAGAAACATCAAAATACAACTTTAAACATAATGATGCTTAGAAGTGAATTTAACATTATTCAATAATATTTAATGCATCAATTAAAAATATTTAATATCGTTGGATAAATAAATAAAATTAGTGATACATCTAAATTATTTCATTAATGTTTATTGGTTATAAGAACAAACAATCAATCTTTGGGTGATTCATAAATGTCTTATAACCAAAAACCTCAATCAATCAATATATATATATATATATATATATATATATATATA